>NW_022447294.1:0-2136 GCF_009761245.1 Sapajus apella | reverse complement strand
TGAATGTGAACTCAAAATATATTTTAAGCTTTTCTATTTAACTTAAGTCTAATAACTTAAAAGTGTAGATCATACCATACATCATTCTTACTGTGAGAGAAATACAATTTTGTTTCATCTTTAGCATTAAAAATGAATTTTATCTTATCATTGCAATATTCCTGTTGTGAAAATGAATGTATTACTATTAGTAAAGGGAAAGAAAAAAAGAAGAGTAATAGTCCTTAATGTAAGTAATATAATTCATTAAGAATACAGATGTTGGTAAAGTGACTTTATCTTGTATTTTCATCACTGCTATTTAATAATAGGGTTTTTTGTTGTTGTTTGTTTTTGTTTTTGAGACAGATTCTCAGTCTGTCACCCAGGCTGGAGTGCAGTGGCGCGATCTCGGCTCCCTGAAACTTCCACCTCCCGGATTCAAGTGAGTCTCCTGTCTCAGCCTCCTGAGTAGCTGGGATTACAGGTGCCCACAACCATGCCCAGAAAATTTTTGTATTTTTGGTAGAGATGAGGTTTCACCACATTGGTTAGGCTGGTCTCGAACTCCTGACCTCAGGTGATCCACCCACCTCAACCTCCCGAAGTGCTGGGATTACAGCCATGAGCCACTGTGCCTAGCCAATAATAGAATTTTAAACTACATAAATATTTAAACTATATGAATAATATAGTTTCAATAAATTTTAATGAAACAGAACTGTTCTCTAATTAACTTTTAGTCAAAGTTTGCAGAACAACTTTTTAATGTGTTGACTGATTTCTAATCACCTTGCCTTAGTAAGTGGCATTACAGGAAGGTAGAAGGTCCATACCTATATTTTGTGATTAAAGTTATAGGATGAATGATTTTCTATATCTGTGGATATTTCCTACATTGAGAGAGCCAAGGAGTTCAAATGAGTAGTATGTCTACACCAAATCCAAATAGAGACTTGCAAAGTGAAATATTCAACCAACTCCAAATTAGCTGACCATGCCATTCCATGTATCTAAGGAAATTGATTTTATTTTTACCAAATAGTACATGGGATATTTAAGTTGTCATAAATTAAACACAATTCTCAGTGAGTTTTTAATCTCAGAATTTAAAAAGAATAAAAAAATCTTCCTGGTGACTCAAAGATGCTGTAGTGTCTACATATTTAGTGCTGTCTTAGATGGCTGACCACACGCTTCTGACCATGGAGAATCTGAGAGTTGTATTTTATTACTACTCTACAGGATCAGCTTAATTTGACATGGGATATTAGCTGATGTAAGAAAAATTTATTTTAAGAGTACACTGGGATCTTAAAAATTAAAAAGAAATATATTCTACTTCCACACGTCAAGGAAAATTCTAAGACATGAGAAGAGATAGCAAACATTGGGGTGGATTAATTAGATAATCTGGATTTGAAAAAAACTTCTGCTAAATACCCTCATTTGTTGACAATGCTTCCTAACAGGCTCCACCGTTAGCTGATGGACAGACACTTGATCTCTTTTAAAATATCTAATCTCTTCTTGATTTATTGACATAAACTTCTTGACAGGTGTTTTTGTTTGTTTGTTGTGACCCATGACTTCAGGAAAGGTTGAACCCTTGGGAGCAGTGGTGACTATTACACTCAGAGCTGTTTTTCTTGTGCTTTGTATGTCATCAGAAATAGCATTTCTGTGATTAGAAGAGGGGATATCTATTCAGATATTTCTGTTCTATATGTTTACAAGACTTAATAAGATTAAATCAGTTAATACATCTAAATTGTTTGGAATAGTGACTGACACATAGTAAGTGCTATAAATCTTAGCCATTGTTATTATGATATTTGCTGTTATTACTATTATTTGCTTCTCTCAGTTGTTTGGTGAGTATTTTGCAAAGCTAATTCTGTAATGCCAATATTTTTTTCCTCATTTCAAGCACATCATTGCAATCTCACATAGTATTATATATATATATATATGTTTTTGAATTTTAATTTCAGTTCTAATGTAGAAAGTAATTTAAAAATACTGTTAAATTGTAAAATATAGCATGCATACAGAATAGTCCACAAAACAAAAATATAGCTTAATGATTTGTTACAAACTAAACACCCACGGAATCCATGCAGGTCAAGATATAGTATTGTAACCCTCTGGGAACTG
>NW_022447293.1:1525-2137 GCF_009761245.1 Sapajus apella | reverse complement strand
ACAAAATATGCATTATTCTTTTCAAACACATAGGAAATATTTTCAAACATTAAACTGTAAAAGGCTATAATGCAAGTCTCAACAAATTCCAAAGACTCATATAGTCAATAACAAAAAACAAAGTCAGCTTGCCTGTTCATTTCCTCTGCTGATATCTTATCTCTCTGAAACTCCCTTATTTATTTGTACTGCTCTCTTTTGACATTGTTCATGGACACTGTGTCCATTCATTCATTTATTCAACCCATTTGTATTAAATAATTAAATAGTCACTGTTCTAAGCATAGGGGATACATTAATGAAGTGAAATAGACAAAGATCTCTCCTTTCAGGTGCTTACATTTCTAGTGTCATTCTATTACTAGATTTCAAGTGCCCTAAGGCAGAACTATGTCTAATCCAGATTTGACTGGCTCCCAATGTGTTGCTGGGCCAGTTACCACGTTGGATCTGGCAAGGCACAGAACCCACCCACTCTGCTATTGAAGACAGGGGGCTTCCTGGGTCTTAGGGTATGATCTTGGGACAGTATGGAATACAGCTTATCAGGCAGGGACAAAGATCTCTCCTTTCAGGTGCTTACATTTCTAGTGTCATTCTATTACTAGATTT
>NW_022447293.1:0-1515 GCF_009761245.1 Sapajus apella | reverse complement strand
CTCCTTTCAGGTGCTTACATTTCTAGTGTCATTCTATTACTAGATTTGAAGTGCCCTAAGGCAGAACTATATCTAATCCAGATGATTAGACATAGTTAATCACAGGACCAGCAGAAGTAATGGAATCTACAAACTCCTCACAACCTATCAGTAATTCAATAGCTCAAGTCTCAGCAGTCCATGGATAAAAGCAAACCAAAGTCTAGAAACCATGTTGTAAATGCAGAGATGCAGAATACCAGATGTCAAAAATACTGGAAACAATGAAATCAGATTAGGAGAAATAAACATATCTTTTAATATGTCCTTGCAAATTGGGGTACAGTTTAAAGAGGCCAGATAAGCCAAGTGACTATAGTGACCACATCCCACAGGTCTGTTTGGTTGTAAGGCCCTTTTATCCTTCCTCTGTGAGACAGGAATGAACATCCAGGCCTAAAAGCATCTAAGCTATGGAGCAGGACAAGGAGACTACACATGTAGCTTGCTGAAAACAGATTCATGTTCTCATGGGAATAGGGATAAAGTGGTTGGCTTTCCAGAGAACTCTATTACATTCCGAAAGGCAAGTTAACAGCCAGCATAATCAAGAAACAAAAGTGTCTGAAAAAGAGAGATGCCTCCAATTTCTGACATAGGTTTAAAAGGAGACTGGTTCCCTCTGCAGACACATCCCTTTCCAAAGGCCACATCTGTTCAGACAGAAAAACCAAAACAAAAGCCTCACAGCAAGAAACAGGAAGGAAGAGGAACTATTCAAATTCCCTGCCCCTCTCCTCCATAGCACACAATAGCTGGGACTTCTACTGGGGCATCATGGCTCCAAAAGAATCCCTCTGACCTGGTGTTTTCTGGTTTTTAAGCCTCTGTTTGGGCACTGTCACTATGGCGACAAGGCTGAGATGCTTCTGCTCCAAGTGAGAAGGCTTATCCCTTCAAATATGCTTCTTAAGTCAGCAACCAAGGAACTCAGTGGAACCTCAACTAATCACGTATTCTCCTGGGAGACCTCTCTCAAAAGGCATTTTCCCTCCTTGCTCCCACAAACCTTCTAGGTTTACGCTCTGGGTTCAGCCAACAACCACATTCATATAATGATTGAGTTTACTCTCACACACCACATCTCAACCAAGCTCTGAGGTGTCCTCTTTAGTCACATAAGCCTCTCCCATACCTATTAAACAGACACAAAGCAAGTATCTTGATTCTGGGGAGGCCTCCCCAGGAAGGCTAGTAGACATGGGCCCCCAAGCTGGGATGGAACAGAGGAATGAGGGGTGGGAAGAGCAGGAAGCCCACCTGCATAAGTTTCTTTTCCAGGGGGAGGAATCCATGGTGGCATGTAGCCCTGGCAGGCCTGAGGCCTACCCCCTGGATCTTTCCTCAACCTGTCCCAGGCTGGCTGCTCTGCCTTGGCTCAGGGTCCACATCATTCCCAGCCATAGCTTTTCCAAGAGTGGAAGTTGGCTCTGGGAAATACATCCTCCCTGCCTTCAGAGGGGTCTTCCTTAGTCA
>NW_022447292.1:0-2137 GCF_009761245.1 Sapajus apella | reverse complement strand
AACACAGTGAGACCCCACCCCTATTAAATTTTTTTCTTTTAAATTAGCTGGACCTGGTGGCACATTCCTGTAGTCGTAGCTACTTGGGAGGTTGAAGTGAGAGGATCCCTTGAAACCAGGAATTCAAGCCTGCAGAGAGCTATGATCGTGCCACTGCATTCCAACCTGGTTGACAGAGACCCTGTCTCAAAAAATAAAATAAAATAAAATAAGGCATTCTAATAAACTTAACCAGGACAATCTGAAATCTTTTATGTTCTTTACAATAAGTCATGGTAAATCAAGACCAGCCAGAACAAAATGGAGAAACCCCATCTCTACTAAAAACACAAAGTTAGTCAGGTATGGTGGCACATACCTGCAATCCCAGCTACTCAGGAGGCTGAGGCAAGAGAATCACTTAAACTTGGGAGGTGGAGGTTTCAGTGAGCTGAGATCGCACCATTGCACTCCAGCCTGGGCAACAAGAGTGAAACTCCATTTCAAAAAAAAAAAAGAGTGTATCTTTTTTTTTTTTTTTTAAAGATGGGGTTTCACCATAATGGCCAGGCTGGTCTCGAACTCCTGACCTCAGGTGATCCACCCACCTTGGCCTCCCAAAGTGCTGGGCTGGCAGGCGTGAGCCGCCGAGCCTGGCCAAAAGAGTGTATCTTTTATAGTGAGTGGAATAAACTAAAAGTTCAGAAAAGTTGGCTGGGCACGGTGGCTCATGCCCGTAATCCTAGGACTCTGGGAGGCCGAGGTGGGTGGATCACCTGAGGTCAGGAGTTCAAGACCAGCCTGGCCATCATGGTGAAACCGCGTCTTTATCAAAAAAGAAAAAAAATTCAGAAAAGTCAAATAGTAAATATTTAATAAAATACTAGCTACATCTTAACATTTAAAGTAAAAGATTTTTGGCTGGGTGCAGTGGCTCATGCCTGTAATCCCAGCAATTTGGGAGGCTGCGGTGGGTGGATTACTTAAAGTCGGAATTTCAAGACCAGTTTGGCTAATATGGTTAAACCTCGTCTCTACTAAAAATACAAAAAATCAGCCTGGCGTCATGGCATGCTCCTGTAGTCCCAGCTACTCAGGAGGCTGAGGCAGTAGAGTTGCTTTAACCCGGGAGGCAGAGGTTGCCAGGAGCCAAGATCACACCACTGCAGTACAGCCTGGGTGACTGAGCAAGACTCTGTCTCGAAAATTAAAAAATAATGATAATAGGGCGGGGTCGGCCGGGTGCGGGGCGGGATCCAGGGCGGGAGCCGGAGCGGGATCTGGGACCCAGAGCCAGGTCCAGAGCGGGACATAGAAGCCGGCGCGGGGCCATGGCGGGGCGCAGGCCGTGCTGGCGGCCGCTGCTGCTGCTGCTGTTCGTGCTGCCCGCGGGCGACGCGTGGGGCGGCCTCTGCTTCCGCCCGGGCCAGACCTGCCACCGGCTCCTGCGCGGGACCCGCTGGCTCCGCGGGGGCGCAGCACATACCCCCAGCCTCATGAGTACCTGTCGCCAGCGGATCTGCCCAAGAGCTGGGACTGGCGCAGTGTGGGTGGTGTCAACTAAGCCAGCACCACCAGGAGCCAGCACATCCCCAGGACTGCGGTTCCTGCTGGGCCCACGCCAGCACCAGCGCCATGGCGGATCGGATCAACATCAAGAGGAAGGGCGCGTGGCCCTCCACCCTCCTGTCTGTGCAGCACATCATCTACTGCAGTGGTGCTGGCTCTGGTGAAGGGGGCAAAGAACTGCCTGTGTGGGAGTACCCCACCGGCAGGGCATCCCCGATGAGACCTGCAACAACTACCAGGCCAAGGACCAGGAGTGTGACAAGTTTAACCAATGTGGGACATGCAGTGAATTCAGAGTGCCATGTCATCGGGGGCGACACCCTCTGGAGAGTGGGAGACTACGGCCCTGTCTCTGGGAGGGAGAAGGTGATGACAGAAATCTACGCAAATGGTTTCATTAGCTGTGGAACAGTGGCAACAGAAAGGTTGGCTAACTACACCGGAGGCGTCTATGCCCAATACCAGGGCACCACCTTCATAAACCATGTCGTTTCCGTGGCTGGGTGGGGTGTCAGCGATGGGACTGAGTACTGGATTGTCCGGAACTCGTGGGGTTAACCCTGGGGCGAGAGAGGCTGGTTGAGGATCG
>NW_022447291.1:0-2137 GCF_009761245.1 Sapajus apella | reverse complement strand
GGCAGGCAGATCATGAGATCAGGAGTTCCAGACCAGCCTGACCAACATGGTGAAACCTGTCTGTATTAAAAATACAAAAAACATTTATTCAGTCATGGTGGTACACACATGTGATTCTGGTTATTCAAGAGGCTGAGGCAGGAGAATCACTTGAACCTGGGAGATGGACATTGCAGTGAGCCAAGATTGCACCACTGCACTCCAGCCTGGGCAACAGAGTGCGACTTCATCTCAAAAAAAAAAAAGAAAAAGAAAGAAACAAAATGTTGTTACATTTCTTATGTGAAAACCCAAAATTCATAGATAAAGTTGGAAACCATAATTCTCTTCTTCATGCACCCAACCCATGGCTCTCCCGTCAGGACTTCAGGCCAACTCCGAACATCCCATGTCTCCACTCCTGACACAGCTGCCCTCTTCCTTCCTCAGCCTCCATCTAAGCCCAGTGCTTCCTCTGATCCTCCATTTAGATTCCACATTCTTTCTTAAAATGTCAATGTCAACTCCGGCATGAAATAACCATTCCTGTCTCACCAATGGGGGCACAAGGGTTCATCATCCAATACTCTTGCTGTACTTGCTACATACCAGGCCATGGTCTAAGCCTTTGGAAGTTTCACTCCATTCAGTGCTCGTTGCTGCCCTATTCTACCCATTTGTGGATGAGAAAATGAGGTACAGCAAGGTTGTCGCAATTGTCCATGACACACAGCTAGAAAGGAGTCAGTCAGGACATGAGCCTGGGCAGTCTGGCCCTTCTGTGTCCCAATCACTGCCCTGAGCTACCTCCTTCCCAGAGTCATTCCAAGATCTGAGCCCTCTCAGCCTGGGGAACACCAGGAATCCTCCCCCGATCCCTCTGTGTTTAGTTTGCATGAAATCGATGCAGAGACAGCCCGACGTTGGGGTTGAAAACCACAGGTACCATTTGAATTTGGTTGCCGTCTCACCTAAAAGTCTCCTGTCTGTAGCCCAGGGCTCTCATTGACCTCATCTGTCTGAGAACTTTCCTGGTCCCAGCCCCTGCTGTGTGCTCCCCAGAGCTGCTGTGTCTCTCACTCTTGTATTAGGGCCTCATGCCACTCCCCCTTGAGATGCCACAGCTCTGAGAGGGTGGAGCTTGGTGTCGATCTTCATCCCCCTGCCTAGCGCAGGCTGGGCATGGAGCAGGGGCTTATTTGTGAATGAACAATGATTAAATTAGTTATGTAAAAATGCTCCATAAGTGAATCACCACCTAAGCATAGCTACAGTAAGTTTAAGACAGCTTTAGTTATCATTGCTAGCTCTGTAGCCGGGGAAAGGAACTCTGTGAACTTCTCAGAATCCTCTTTCACCACCTAGAAATTGAGTGATTGGATATTATTGAATTTTCTTTCAATGCTAAAATACCACAGTTCTACTATTCTTTTATTTCTTACAACAGTTTGGGAAGGTGAGAGGGGTGGTTGCTTTTCTCTTTATTTCAAGGAAAGAGAGATTCAGAGTAATTAAGTGTCAAAGGTGACATGACTGGCGTGTGAGATGTGTGGTGATGCTCAGACAATCTAGATGAGAAGATGAGACACATCAACACAGAGCACGTGGAGCGTTTGGAAACTAAGAACGAACCACAAGCTCTAAGCTGCATGGGAAGGGATGTCCCAGCATCACAGTGATGTGCTGGCTTCAGATCTGACTCAGTGCAGTCCCAGGAGTGGCGGCCGGAGGGATACTTGTGTTGCCCCTTCCCCAGCTTTAGACAGCTCAACGGAGAGAAAGAGACTGTTTGGAAGAAAGTGAGAAAAGAGGACAAGATTCTCTGCCTGTTCATCCAGACACTTCTTGCAGATCTTGTCCAAGCCCACCAATGTTGATCTGAAGCCACGCATCATGGGATTCCACCCACCCAAGGCCCGTTTTAACCACTACTTGGGTACTTTGTTTGCTATTTTCATTCAAGGCCCTAGGAACCATCAAGTGACAAAGCCAGCCAGGCTTCTGTCCTTTCTTTCAGGGTGTCAGGTTCTTCCAGGACCCAGGAAGGTTCAGAGATGCCATAGAGCAGCCAGGGCCTGGAGTCAGAAACCTTACAAATGTACCTGGTGCTCCATTTTACTGCAGCTGAGCTGGCACCCAAACCTCACAAAAAAGTCCT
>NW_022447290.1:1074-2138 GCF_009761245.1 Sapajus apella | reverse complement strand
ATATGGCTGGAAATATCTCTTTCCAGATTCTCCAACGAAAGGGTTAGTGAACTGCTACATTCACACAATTGTTTAACTCTGTAAGTTTAATAAACACCTTGACAATCATTCTGCTACATAGCTCCGTTTTTGTTTTAGAGCCAGATATTTCTCAAAAAACCCTATACTCCCATTCACTCAGGAATATCAAAATGCTGCTTTTTGGAGAAACGTTTTTCTAACTCGCAGAATCTAAACAAAAATGCAACTTCCGAAGGTGAAGGAATACACACTGGAGCAGTTTGAAGGAGACGTTTCTCATATGATTTAGATGCGATCTTAAAGCTAATTCTTAAGAATCTGTATATGGCTGGAAATATCTCTTTCCAGATACTCTAAAGAAATGGTTAGTGAACTGCTACATTCACACAACTGTTGAACTCTGTAAGTTTAATATGCACCTTGACAATCATTCTGCTACATAGCTCCGTTTTTGTTTTAGAGCCACATATTTCTGATTAAACCCTATACTCCCATTCACTCAGGAATATCCAAACGCAGCTTTTTGGAGAAACGTGCTACTAACTCGAGAATCTAAACGTAGATGCAACTTCCGAAGGTGAACGAACACACAGTGGAGCAGTTTGAAAGAGACGTTTCTTCTATGATTTAGATGCGATCATAAAACTAATTCTTAAGAGTCTGTATGTGGCTGGAAATATCTCTTTGCAGATTGTCCAAAGAAAGGGTTAGTGAACTGCTACATTCACAAAATTGTTTAACTCTGTAAGTTTAATATACACATTGACAATCATTGTGCTACATACCTCCGTTTTTGTTTTAGAGCCAGATATTTCTCATTATAACCTATACTCCCATTCACTCAGGAATATCCAAACGCTGCTTTTTACAGAAACGTGTTTCTAACTCGAAGAATCTAAACATAGATGCAACATCCGAAGGTGAACGAACACACAGTGGAGCAGTTTGAAAAAGACGTTTCTGCTATGATTTAGATGCGATCTTAAAGCTAATTCTTAAGAGTCTGTATATGGCTGGAAATATCTCTTTCCAGATTCTCCAAA
>NW_022447290.1:0-1064 GCF_009761245.1 Sapajus apella | reverse complement strand
ATATGGCTGGAAATATCTCTTTCCAGATTCTCCAACGAAAGGGTTAGTGAACTGCTACATTCACACAATTGTTTAACTCTGTAAGTTTAATAAACACCTTGACAATCATTCTGCTACATAGCTCCGTTTTTGTTTTAGAGCCAGATATTTCTCAAAAAACCCTATACTCCCATTCACTCAGGAATATCAAAATGCTGCTTTTTGGAGAAACGTTTTTCTAACTCGCAGAATCTAAACAAAAATGCAACTTCCGAAGGTGAAGGAATACACACTGGAGCAGTTTGAAGGAGACGTTTCTCATATGATTTAGATGCGATCTTAAAGCTAATTCTTAAGAATCTGTATATGGCTGGAAATATCTCTTTCCAGATACTCTAAAGAAATGGTTAGTGAACTGCTACATTCACACAACTGTTGAACTCTGTAAGTTTAATATGCACCTTGACAATCATTCTGCTACATAGCTCCGTTTTTGTTTTAGAGCCACATATTTCTGATTAAACCCTATACTCCCATTCACTCAGGAATATCCAAACGCAGCTTTTTGGAGAAACGTGCTACTAACTCGAGAATCTAAACGTAGATGCAACTTCCGAAGGTGAACGAACACACAGTGGAGCAGTTTGAAAGAGACGTTTCTTCTATGATTTAGATGCGATCATAAAACTAATTCTTAAGAGTCTGTATGTGGCTGGAAATATCTCTTTGCAGATTGTCCAAAGAAAGGGTTAGTGAACTGCTACATTCACAAAATTGTTTAACTCTGTAAGTTTAATATACACATTGACAATCATTGTGCTACATACCTCCGTTTTTGTTTTAGAGCCAGATATTTCTCATTATAACCTATACTCCCATTCACTCAGGAATATCCAAACGCTGCTTTTTACAGAAACGTGTTTCTAACTCGAAGAATCTAAACATAGATGCAACATCCGAAGGTGAACGAACACACAGTGGAGCAGTTTGAAAAAGACGTTTCTGCTATGATTTAGATGCGATCTTAAAGCTAATTCTTAAGAGTCTGTATATGGCTGGAAATATCTCTTTCCAGATTCTCCAAA
>NW_022447289.1:0-2138 GCF_009761245.1 Sapajus apella | reverse complement strand
AACAGAGAATCTGCTGGCACCTTCATCTTGCACCTTCCAGTCTCCCACACTGTGAGAAATATATTTCTGTTGCTTGCATGCTGGTCAGTCTATAATATTTTGCTACAGTAGCCAAAAAAGACTGAAACAGAGATGCTGAGCAGCATGGGTTTTATTCAAATTCCAATGGGGTACCATTGAATATATTTAATCAGAAGTGTATCATTTTAAGTTTTAAATTTAAATTTTATTTTTTTAGAATCAGAGTTTTACTTTGTAGCATAGGTTGGAGTTCAGTGGCAATATCCTAACTCACTGCAGGGTTCACCTCCTGGGTTCAAGTGATCCTTCTTCCTCAGCCTCTCTAATACATAAGATTACAGGCATGGGGCACCATGCCTAACTAATTTTTTTTTTTTTTTTTTTTTTAGAGACAGGGTCTTGCCCAGTCTTCTCTCAAACTCCTGGCCTGAAGTGATGCCTCTGCTTAGGCTTCCCAACTGTAAGAATTATAGGCATGGGTCATGGCTCCCAAAGTTTTACATTTTTAAGTGAATATTTCAGAATTGTATAGAGAATGAAAATGAGTATGTATGAAAATGGAAGTTTAGCTCCACTTAGGATGTTGACACAGCCTCCAATGGAGAGATGCTATTGGCATGAATTAGCATGATGACAAAATAAATAAACAGGGATGGACAAATTAATGCTAAATTATGATGTCATCATTGACATAATTAATACATTTCATATAGTTTTAAACAGAAAAGAGAAATCAAGTTAACCATTGTTACTACTTAACTATTTAAGCAAAATGGTAATATTCCTGAAACAGAGACTAGAAAGGTGCAGTTTTAGAAAATTTTTCAAAAAGTTTACATTTTTTTTTAATTTAAATTCAAGAAAAAGAGCGTAATCAGAGGAGGGTCATCTGTTTATTTTCCAGGACTGGAATAAACCCCTCAAGTTTATTGTATTAAAATATTTGTTTCTTACATTTATAAAACCAAAAATATGATTGTTTTAATTCTCAAGATTGAAGAAACTGAATAATAGTATCTTGTATAAACTCAATTCAAGATAGAGCGAATTCTGTGCCAGAAAGTTAACTAAGGGAGTGTTGACATTAAATACAACTGCCAACAGGACTAATACACACTTCTTCTGGTCAGCATATTTTCTCCCTAGAGAGAAAACTAAATGAGAAGCCAAATTATAATTCACAGATTTTGTGGCAAACAGGGAATCAAGGGATAATTAAAATGTAATCAGACCAAAATAGGGATAGGGATCTATCTTGTGCTTGATAGATCTAGTTCTTGGGTAAATCACAAGAAATGAAGATGGATAAGAAGAAAAACCGTAAGGCAAGAATGGCTATTTATTAGATGTTTTAAAATTAAGATTATTATACATTGTTATGTTGTTTTGTTCCTGATAAACCAAAATAAATGTTATGTTTTCTATCAGCCATTCATCATGTTATAAAACATTTATTATAATAAGCATCAGAGCCTGCTTTACATATCCTGCAATCTAAAAGATGTGTGGGGTTCTTTCCAGAGTTACATAAAAATTATACTTGGTGTCATTGTATGTGAATACTAGAGGCTTCTCTCTTTGAGCAGAAAGTGATTAATTTATTGCAAATACAAGGACAACATTGAACAGTATCTTTGAGAACCTAATAATTGCATAATATTTCTTTTTAATAATGAAAACCTTTTTTTTCTTGGAGAGAATAAAATGTTATGTAAACAGAAGCCTAAAAATCCATATGAACTTTCAGAATGAGACAGCACAGAGGACAAAAACAGTAATTACTGTGATACCAGTTCTAACAGAAGGGGCTTAGATTCTTTTTTTTTAATTTTATTTTTAATTTTATTTATTTATTTATTTATTTATTTATTTTTATTGCATTTTAGGTTTTGGGGTACATGTGAAGAACATGCAAGATTGTTGCATAAGTACACACATGGCAGTGTGATTTGCTGCCTTCCTCCCTTGAGTTCGTGTCCTTTGTAGGGACATGGATGAACCTGGAAACCATCATTCTCAGCAAACTGACACAAGAGCAGAAAATCAAACACCGCATGTTCTCATTCATACGCGGGTGTTGAACAATGAGAACACATGGACACAGGGAGGTGAGCACT
>NW_022447288.1:0-2138 GCF_009761245.1 Sapajus apella | reverse complement strand
TGACATGTGGCTTCCTGGGCTGTGAGGTTACAGCATGACCAGGGTTGAATGAATGTCAGTGGCTTAAAGGGAAATTGGAGAAGAGTTTTCTTAAAAAAGTTAAACTGGGCATGGTGGCTCACGCCTGTAATCCCAGTGCTTTGGGAGGCCGATGCGAGCAGATCATGAGGTCATGAGGTCAGGAGACCAGCCTGGCCAACATGATGAAACCCCCATCTCTACTAAAAATACAAAGAATAATTAGCTGTTGATTTAGATTAAAATATTCTAAAACATTAACAGTTAAAGTAAATCATATGCTGTATTATTACTGTCTTAGTAATTATGATAAGAAGCTATGGTATGGGGTTGTTCCATGGGATTATAAATGGAATGAAGGAAATGTGAAGGAGTAAAGATCGAACTGGACAGTGGACCTCAAGCATATTTTAATTTATTAAAACTTGAGCAATAATTATTGATAACCTAATATGAAATAATTCTTAGTTAAAATATCTCCCCAAGTTATCATTTATCACATCACCTGGTTCATTTACCACTTATAAACCAGTATATTTATGTAACAAACCCGCATATGTATTCTCTAACACTAAAATTAAAAAAAAAGGAAAATAAGGTTAGGTTTACACTACACTGTAGTCTAAGTGCACAATGACATTATGTTTAAAAGTATACATATCTTTATTAAACATATTTCATTGCTAAAAGATGCTAACAGTAATCTGAGTCTTCGTCATGCCCTAATATTATTGATGCTAATCAGTGTGATGGTGCTGAAAGTTGAGGTGATTGTGGAAATTTTTAAAAATAAAACAACAATGATATTTGCAAAATTGATTTACTCCTCTATTCATGAAAGATTTCTTTATAACATATGATGGTATTTGACATCATTTTACCCACAGTAGAATTTTTCAAAATTAGAGTCAATCCTCTCAAATCCTGCTGCTGCTTTATAAACTAATTTGATGTAATAATATTTTAAATTCTTTGTTATTATTTCAATAATGTTTACAGCATTTTCACCAGGCGTATACTCCATCTCAAGAAACCACATTCTTTGTTCATCTATGAGAAATAATTTCTCATGAGTTCAACTTTTATCATGAAATAAAAAAAAAATTAGCCATATATGCAGGCTCTGCTGTTAGTCCTAGTTCTCTTGCTATTTTCACCATATCTGCAGATATTTCCTCCACTTGAGGTGCTCTAAGTCATCCATGAGGACTGGAATCAACTTCTTCCAAACTCCTCCCATGAATCACAGAAGTTATTAATGGCACCTAGAAAGGTGAATTTTTCCAGAAGGTTTTCAGTTTCCTTTGTCCATATTCATTGAATGAATTATTTCTTAAATAATAAGATTTAAATGTTAAATTACTCCTCAATTCATGTGCTGCACAATGGGTATTGTGTTAACAGAGATGAAACAACATTAATCTCTTGTGCATTTCCATTAGAGATCTTGGGTGGCGAGTCACATTGTCAATAATAAGTACTCTTTTGAAAGGAATCTAATCTAAAGGAGCAATAGGACTCAACAGCAGGGTTAAAATATTCAGTAAACCATGCTGTAAATAAATTAAACATCATCCAGGCTTTGTTGTTCCATTTATAGAGCAGAGGCAGAGTAGATTTATCAGAATTCTCAAGTGCCCTAGACTTTTCAGAAATGTTTTAATGAACATTGGTTTCAACTCTAAGTCACCAGCTGCATTACCCTGAAGCAAGAGTTAGCCTCTCTCTTTGATTCTTTGAAGATAGGTATTGACTTCTTCTTAGCTATGAAAGTCCAAGAAGGCAACATCTTCCAATAAAAGGCTATTTTATTTACATTAAAAACCTGTTTCCTTATGTAACTACCTTTATTAATTATCTTAGCAAGATCTTCTGGATAACTTGTTGCAGCTTCCATATCAGGACTTGCTGCTTAACCTTGCATTTTCAAGTGATGGAGATTGCTTCTTCACTTCTAGCTTATGAGCCAACCTCTGTTTGCTTCAAAGGTTATTTATTTATTTTTTAAAATTTTTGGCAGCTTTCTTACATTGCTTTGCCTTCATAGAATTTAAGAGAGTTAGGGCCTTGCTTTGGATTAGGTTTTGACTTAAGTGAATGTTGTAGCTCATTTGATCTTC
>NW_022447287.1:0-2138 GCF_009761245.1 Sapajus apella | reverse complement strand
GTTTAATATACACCTTGACAATCATTCTGCTACATAGCTCCGTTGTTGTTTTAGAGCCCGATATTTCTCATTACACCCTATACTCCCATTCACTCAGGAATATCCAAACGCCGCTTTTTTAGGAAACGTGTTTCTAACTCGCTGAATCTAAACATAGATGCAACTTCCTAAGGTAGCGAACACAGAGCAGAGCAGTTTGAAAGAGACGTTTCTCCTGTGCTTTAGACGCGATCTTAAAGCTAATTCTTATTAGCCTGTGTATGGCTGGAAATATCTCTTTCCAGATTCTCCAAGGAAAGGGTTTCAGAACTGCTACAATCACACATCTGTCTATCTCTGTAAGTTGAATACACACCTTGACAATCATTCTTCTACATAGCTCCGTTTTTTACACCCCGATATTTCTCATTACACCCTATTCTCCCAATAACCCAGGAATATCCAAACGCAGCTTGTGGAAGAAACCTGTTTCTAACTTGCTGAATCTAAACATAGATGCAACTTCCTAAGGTGAACGAACACACAGCCGAGCAGGTTCAAAGAGACGTTTCTCCTTTGGTTTAGACGTGATCTTTCTTCTTATTCTTACGTGCCTCTATATGGCTGGAAATATGTCTTTCCAGATTCTCCAAAGAAAGCGTTTCTAAACTGCTACATTCACACATTTGTTTAAGTCTTTATGTTCAATATACACCTTCACAATCCTTCTGCTAGATAGCTTCATTTTTGTTTTAGAGCCAGATATATCTCATTACACCCTATACTCCTATTCACTCAGGAATATCCAAACGCAGCTTTTAGAGGAAACGTGTTTCTAACCCGCTCAATCTAAACATAGATGTAACTGCTTAAGGTGAACGAACACACAGCAGAGCATTTTGAAAGGGACGAGTCTCCTGTGGTTTAGACTCGCCACAGCAGAGACTCCGCCCCCACAGAGGCGGACCACCATCACCAAAGCAGTTCTAACTACACCCATATAAACAGGTCTGCCGGGAAGTTCACTGGGCAGCTGGGCGGAGCCCACAGTTGCTCAGCAAAGCTGCTATAGGCCGATAGTGACTAGGCTGCTTCCTTGCTGGGGTGGGCAGGTCTGAAGGAAAAAAAAAAAAAAAGAAGGCGGCAGCATAACGGAAACTCATAAATAAAGTCCTAAATCCCTGGGACAGAGCACCTGGGAACAAAAAGCAGTTTATGAGTTCTGCTGCAGCAGACTTAAAAGTACCTGCCCAGCAGCTCTGAATGAACAACAACAGAGCTCGCAGCTCACCATTTGAGCTCCTATAAAGAAGAGACCGTCTCCTCAAGCAGATCCGTGACCCCTATATATCCAAAAAGACACCTCATAAAAGACAGATCAGATTGACACTAGGCGGGTATCCTTCTGGGACAAAGATAGCAGAAGAAGAAAACTGGCAACAACCCTTGCTGTTCAGCAGCTGCTGCAGGTGAACCCCAGGCAAGCAGGGCCTGGAGTGAACCTCAGCAGACCTACAGCAGGGGGGCCAGACTGTCCGAAGGAAAACCAAGAAACAGAAATAGCTTCATCATCAATAAACAGAACGTCAATCTGAAAGATTTGAGACCCAATCTGAAAACCAGCAACTACAAAGTCGACAGGTGGATAAATCCTTAAAGATGGGAAGAAACCAGCGCAAAAAGGAGGAAAACACCCGAAACCAGAACACCTCTCCTCCTACAAGGGATCACAACTCCTCACCAGCAAGGGAACAAGGTTGGATGGAGAACGAGTGTGATGAAATGACAGAATCAGAATTCAGAACGTGGGTAGTAAGAAACTTCTGTGAACTTAAACAACATGTTCTAACCAAATGCAAAGAAACTAAGAACCTTGAAAAAAGATTTGACGAAATGCTAAAGAGAATGGACAAAAAAGAAAGGAATATAAGTGAATTGATGGAGCTGAAAAACACAACACGACAACTTCGTGAAGCATCCACAAGTATAAAAAGCCGCATTGACCAAGCGGAAGAAAGGATATCAGAGGTTGAAGATCAACTCAATAAAATAAAACGGAAAGGCAAGACTGGAGAAAAAAGGGTAAAAAGGAATGAACAAAGTCTCCAAGAAATGTGGGACTATGTGAAAAGACCTAATCTACGTTTGATAGGCGTACC
>NW_022447286.1:0-2138 GCF_009761245.1 Sapajus apella | reverse complement strand
TCCCCATCACCTACATCTGGCATTTCTCCCCTTGCTATCTCTCCCCAGCTTCCCACCCCCCACCCTCCCTCCCCTATTTCCCCCCAACTGACCCCAGTGTGTAGTGCTCCCCTCCCTGTGTCCATGTGTTCTCATTGTTCAACACCCGCCTATGAGTGAGAACATGCGGTGTTTGATCTTCTGCTCTTCTGTCAGTTTGCTGAGAATGATGGTTTCCAGGTTCATCCATGTCCCTACAAAGGACCCAAACTCATCGTTTCTGATGGCTGCATAATATTCCATGGTGTATATGTGCCACATTTTCCCTATCCAGTCTATCGTCGATGGGCATTTGGGTTGGTTCCAGGTCTTTGCTATTGTAAACAGTGCTGCAATGAACATTCGTGTACACGTGTCCTTATAGTAGAACGATTTGTAATCCTTTGGATATATACCCAGTAATGGGATTGCTGGGTCAAATGGAATTTCTATTTCTAGGTCCTTGAGGAATCGCCACACTGTCTTCCACAATGGTTGCACTAATTTACACTCCCACCAACAGTGCAAAAGTGTTCCTATTTCTCCACATCCTCTCCAGCATCTGTTGTCTCCAGATTTTTTAATGATCGCCATTCTAACCGGCGTGAGATGGTATCTCAGTGTAGTTTTGATTTGCATTTCTCTGATGACCAGTGATGATGAGCATTTTTTCATATGTTTGTTGGCCTCACGTATGTCTTCTTTTGAGAAGTGTCTGTTCATATCCTTTACCCACTTTTGAATGGGCTTGTTAGTTTTTTTCTTGTAAATCTGCTTTAGTTCTTTGTAAATTACGGATATCAGCCCTTTGTCAGATGGGTAAACTGCAAAAATTTTTTCCCAATCTGTTGGTTGCCGATTCACAATCTAATGATTGTTTCTTTTGCTGTGCAGAAGCTGTGGAGTTTGATTAGGTCCCATTTGTCTATTTTGGCTTTTGTTGTCAATGCGTTTGGCGTTTTGGTCATGAAGTCCTTGCCTACACCTACGTCCTGAATGGCTTTGCCTAGATTTTCTTCTAGGGTTTTTATGGTGTTAGGTCTTATGTTTAAGTCTTTCATCCATCTGGAGTTAATTTTAGTGTAAGGTGTCAGGAAGGGGTCCAGTTTCTGCTTTCTGCACATGGCTAGCCAGCTTTCCCAACACCATTTATTGAACACGGAATCCTTTCCCCATTGCTTGTCTTTGACTGGTTTGTCAAAGATCAGATGGTTGTAGATATGTTGTGTTGCCTCCGAGACCTCTGTTCTGTTCCATTGGTCTATATCTCTGTTTTGGTACCAGTACCATGCTGTTTTGATTACTGTAGCCTTGTAGTATAGTTTGAAGTCTGGTAGTGTGATGCCCCCCGCTTTGTTCTTTTTGCTTAGAATTGACTTGGCTATGCGGGCTCTCTTTTGGTTCCATATGAAGTTTAAGGCGGTTTTTTCCAGTTCTGCAAAGAAGGTCATTGGTAGCTTGATGGGGATAGCATTGAATCTGTAAATTACTTTGGGCAGTATGGCCATTTTCACGATATTGATTCTTCCTAACCATGAACATGGGATGTTTCTCCATCTGTTTGTGTCCTCTCTTATTTCGTTGAGCAGTGGCTTGTAGTTCTCCTTGAAGAGGTCCTTTACATTCCTTGTTAGTTGTATTCCTAGGTATTTTATTCTCTTTGTGGCAATTGTGAATGGAAGTTTGTTCTTGATTTGGCTCTCTTTAAGTCTGTTACTGGTGTATAGGAATGCATGTGATTTTTGCACATTGATTTTGTATCCTGAGACTTTGCTGAACTTGCTTATGAGTTTCAGGAGGTTTGGGGCTGAGACGATGGGGTCTTCTAGATATACAATCATGTCGTCTACAAATAGAGACAATTTGACTTCCTCCTTTCCTATTTGAATGCCCTTTATTTCTTTTTCTTGCCTGATTGCTCTGGCTAGAACTTCTAATACTATATTGAATAACAGTGGTGAGAGCGGGCATCCTTGTCTGGTGCCACATTTCAAGGGGAATGCTTCCAGTTTTTGCCCATTCAGTATGATATTGGCTGTTGGTTTGTCATCAATAGCTTTTATTATTTTGAGATACGTTCCATTGATACCTAGCTTACTGAGTGTTTTTAGCATAAAGGG
>NW_022447285.1:0-2139 GCF_009761245.1 Sapajus apella | reverse complement strand
AACTACATTTACTAGAATGTTTGTTTAAGAAAATATTGTGGGGGGGACGATCCAAGATGGCCGTTTAGGAACAGCTCAGGATTACAGCTCCCAGTGAAAGCGCAGAGGGTGAGTGGACGCTGCGTTTTTATTGCCCACAGACTAGGAAATTCCCGGGCGGAGGTGCTCCACGGTCGCCAGCGTGGCTGTTTCGGCCAGCGCGGCTGTTTCGGCCAGCGCCGCTGCTTTGCCCTGCGTGGCTGCTTTGTCAGCGCCCCAGAGCCGTGCTTCTCCGTACAAAATACACTGGTCCGGGGGCCCTTTTGGCTGGTGATTGGAGCCGCGGGAAGTTGCCCATACGCCGGTACAAAAAGGGGACGGAGCAGAGAACCAGGACAGTAGATTCCAGGACAAAAAAAAAAGCACCACGAACCTCAGTGCCACTGTTTAAGACAGCGCAGTGAGTGGCCACAGGGGAAAACAAACAGACCCAGGCGCCTCTTAAACAGGCGACTGGAACACCAACTTAAAAAAGGCTCTGAGGCAGAGAGCCAGGCGATCAGGCTCGGCTGGTCCCACCCCCACAAAAGAACAGCAACCAGAAACTCTGCATTGAGAGTTTCACAGCAAGCACAGCTGAACCCAGGATGGTCCAGCTCTGTGGGGGAGGGGCGTCCGCCATTACCGAGGCAGCCCGCCGTTGCCAAGGCAACCCGCCATTGCTGAGGCAGCCCGCTGTTGCCAAGGCAACCCGCCACAGCAGAGACTCTGCCCCAACAGAGGCGGGCCACCATCGCCAAAGCAGTTCTAACTACACCCATATAAGCAAGACTGCAGCGAAGTTCACTTGACAGCGGGGCGGAGCCCACAGCAGCTCAGCAAAGCTGCTATAGGCCGACAGTGACTAGGCTGCCTCCTTGCTGGGCTGGGCAGGTCTGAAGGGAAAAAAAAAAAAAGAAGGCGGCAGCATAATGGAAACTCATAAATAAAGCCCTAAATCCCTGGGACAGAGCACCTGGGAACAAAAAGCAGTTTATGAGTTCTGCTGCAGCAGACCTAAAAGTACCTGCCCAGCAGCTCTGAATGAACAACAACAGAGCTCGCAGCTCACCATTTGAGCTCCTATAAAGAAGAGACCGTCTCCTCAAGCAGCTCCCTGACCCCTATATATCCAAAAAGACACCTCATAAAAGAGAGATCAGATTGACACTAGGCGGGTATCCTTCTGGGACAAAGATAGCAGAAGAAGAAAACTGGTAACAGCCCTTGCTGTTCAGCAGCTGCTGCAGGTGAACCCCAGGCAAGCAGGGCCTGGAGTGAACCTCAGCAGACCTACAGCAGAGGGGCCAGACTGTCAGAAGGAAAACCAAGAAACAGAAATAACATCATCATCAACAAACAGAACGTCAATCTGAAAGATTTGAGACCCAACCTGAAAGCCAGCAACTACAAAGTCGACAGGTGGATAAATCCTTAAAGATGGGAAGAAACCGGTGCAAAAAGGATGAAAACACCCGAAACCAGAACACCTCTCCTCCTAAAAGGGATCACAACTCCTCACCAGCAAGGGAACAAGGTTGGATGGAGAATGAGTGTGATGAAATGACAGAATCAGACTTCAGAAGGTGTGTAGTAAGAAACTTCTGTGAACTTAAAGAACATGTTCTAACCAAATGCAAAGAAACTAAGAACATTGAAAAAAGATTTGACGAAATGCTAACAAGAATGGACAAAATAGAAAGGAATATAAGTGAATTGATGGAGCTGAAAAATGCAACACGAGAACTTCGTGAAGCATGCACAAGTATCAACAGCCGAATGGACCAAGCAGAAGAAAGGATATCAGAGGTCGAAGATCAACTCAATGAAATAAAACGGGAAGGCAAGACTGGAGAAAAAAGGGTAAAAAGGAATGAACAAAGTCTCCAAGAAATGTGGGACTATGTGAAAAGACCTAATCTACGTTTGATAGGCGTACCCGAATGCGACGAAGAGAATGAATCCAAGCTGGAAAATACTCTTCAGGATATTATCCAGGAAAACTTCCCCAACCTAGCAAGGCAGGCAAACATTCAAGTCCAGGAAATACAGAGAACACCACAAAGATATTCGTCAAGAAGAGCAACCCCAAGGCACATAATCGTCAGATTCACCAGGGTC
>NW_022447284.1:0-2140 GCF_009761245.1 Sapajus apella | reverse complement strand
ATTTCGTTGAGCAGTGGCTTGTAGTTCTCCTTGAAGAGGTCCTTTACGTTCTCTGGCTAGAACTTCTAATACTATATTGAATAGCAGTGGTGAGAGAGGGCATCCTTGTCTGGTGCCACATTTCAAGGGGAATGCTGCCAGTTTTTGCCCATTCAGTATGATATTGGCTGTTGGTTTGTCATAAATAGCTTTTATTATTTTGTGATACGTTCCATCGATCCTAGCTTAGTGAGGGTTTTCAGCATAAAAGGCTGTTGAATTTTGTCAAAGGCCTTCTCTGCATCAATTGAGATAATCATGTGGTTTTTGTCCTTGGTTCTGTTTATGTGGTGAATTACGTTTATAGACTTGCGTATATTGAACCAGCCTTGCATCCCCAGGATGAAGCCTACATGATCATGGTGGGTAAGCTTTTTGATGTGCTGTTGCAATCAGCTTGTCAGTATTTTATTGAAGATTTTTGCATCTATGTTCATCATGGATATTGGCCTGAAGTTTTCTTTTCTTGTTGAGTCTCTGCCGGGTTTTGGAATCAGGATGATGTTGGTGTCATAAAATGATTTGCGAGGAATTCCCTCTTTTTGTATTGTTTGGAATAGTTTCAGAAGAAATGGTACCAGCTCCTCTTTGTATGTCTGGTGGAATTCAGCTGTGAACCCATCTGGCCCTGGGCTTTTTCTTGGGTGGTGAGATCTTAATTGCTGCGTCAAATTCAGACCTTGTTATGGGTCTGATCTGGGTTTCGGCTTCTTCCTGGTTTAGGCTTGGGAGGAGGCAAGTGTCCAGGAATTTATCCATTTCTTCCAGGTTTATTAGTTTGTGTGCATAGAGTTGTTTGTAATAATCTCTGATGATGGTTTGAATTTCTGTGGAATCTGTGGTGATATCTCCTTTTCGTTTTTTATGGCATAAATTTGGTTATTCTCTCTTTTCTTTTTTATTAATCTGGCTAGCGGTGTGTCTATTTTGTTGATCTTTTCACAAAACCAGCTCCTGGATTTATTGATTTTTTGAAGGCTTTTTTGTGTCTCTATCTCCTTCAGTTCTGCTCTGATCTTAGCTATTTCTTGTCTTCTGCTAGACTTTGAGTTTTTTTGATCTTGCTCCTCTAACTCTTTCAGTTTTGACGATAGGGTGTCAATTTTAGATCTCTCCTTGCTTCTCATGTGGGCACTTATTGCTATCTATTTTCCTCTAGAGACTGCTTTAAATGAGTCCCAGAGATTCTGGTATGTTGTGTCTTCATTCTCATTGGTTTCGAAGAACATCTTTATTTCTGCCTTTATTTCATTGTTTATCCAGTCAACATTCAAGAGCAAGTTGTTCAGTTTCCATGAAGCTGTGCGGTTCTGAGTTAGTTTTTGAATTCTGAGTTCTAACTTGATTGCACTGTGGTCTGAGAGACTGTTTGTTACGATTTCCGTTCTTTTGCATTTTCTGAGGAGTGATTTACTCCCAATTATGTGGTCAATTTTAGAGTAGGTGTGATGTGGTGCTGAGAAGAATATATATTCTGTGGCTTTGGGGTGGAGAATTCTGTAAATGTCTATTAGGTTTGCTTGGTCCAGGTCTGAGTTCAAGTCCTGGATATCCCTGTTAATTTTCTGGCTGGTTGCTCTGTTTAATGTTGACAATGGGGTATTAAAGTCTCCCACTATTATTGTGTGGGAGTCTAAGTCTCTTTGTAAGTCATTAAGAACTCGCCTTATGTATCTGGGTGCTCCTGTATAGGGTGCATATATATTTAGGATCGTTAGCTCTTCTTGTTGCACTGATCCTTTTACCATTATGTAATGTCCTTCTTTGTCTCTTTTGATCTTTGTTGCTTTAAAGTCTAATTTATCAGAGATGAAAATTGCAACTCCTGCTTTTTTTTGCTCTCCATTTGCTTGGTAAATCTTCCTCCATCCCTTTATTTTGAGCCTTTGTGTATCCTTGCATGTGAGATGGGTTTCCTGGATACAGCACACCGATGGGTTTTGGCTTTTTATCCAATTTGCCAGTCTGTGACTTTTGATTGGGGCATTTAGTCCATTTACATTTAGGGTTAATATTGTTATGTGTGAATTTGATATTGCCATTTTGGTGCTAGTTGGGTGTTTTGCCCTTTAGTTGAGCTGGTACTTGTTGTTCCTTTATA
>NW_022447283.1:598-2140 GCF_009761245.1 Sapajus apella | reverse complement strand
AAACGTCTATTTCAAACTGCTCTGCTTTGCGTTCGTTTACCTTAGGATGTTGCATCTATGTTTACATACAGCCAGTTAGAAATCCGTTTATTCTAAAAGCTGAGTTTGGAGATTCCAGAGTGAATGAGACTATAGGCTGTAATGAGAAATATCTGGCTCTAAAACAAAAACGCAGCTATCTAGCAGAATCGTTGTCAAGCTCTACAATCAACTTACAGAGTTAAACTGATGTGTGAGAGCATCAGTTGAGAAATGCTTTCTTTGGAGAATCTGGAAACACATATTTCCAGCCATCTACAGGCATATTAAGAACTAGCAGTAAGACTGCGATTAAAACACAGGGGAAACGTCTATTTCAAACTGCTCTGCTTTGTGTTTGCTCATGTTAGCAGGTGGCATCTATGTTCAGATTAAGCGAGTTAGAAACACGGTTCTTCTAAAAGCTGCGTTTGGATATTCCAGAGTGACTGAGACTATAGGATGTAAAGAGAAATATGTTGGTCTAAAGCAAAAACGCAGCTATCTAGCAGAACAGTTGTTAAGCTGTACAATCAACTTACAGAGTTAAAGTGATGTGTAAGTGCAGCAGTTCAGAAATCCTTTTTTTGCACAATAGGGAAGGAGTTATTTCCAGACGTATACAGGCATATAAGAACTAGCAGTAAGACTGCGTTTAAAACACGGGAGAAACGTCTAGTTCAAACTGCTCTGCTTTGTGTTCGCTCACCTTAGGAAGTTGCATTTATGTTTAGATTCAGCGAGTTAGAAAAACGTTTCTTCTCAAAGCTGCCTTTGGATATTACAGAGTGATATAGACTATAGGCTGTAATAAGAAATATCTTGGTCTAAAAAAAAAACGCAGCTATGTCACACAATGGTTGTTAATCTGTACAATCAACTTACAGAGTTAAACTGATGTGTGTGTGCAGCAGCTCAGAAATCTTTTCTTTGGAGAATATGGAAACAGAAATTTCCAGCCATATACAAGCATATAAGAACTGTCAGTAAGACTGCGTTTAAAACACAGGAGAAACATCTCGTTCAAACTGCTCTGCTTTGTTTTCGCTCACCTTAGGAATTTGCATCTATGTTTAGATTCAGCGAGTTAGAAACATATTTATTCTAAAATTTCTTTTGGATATTCCAGAGTGACTGAGAGTACTGGCTGTAATGAGAAATATCTTGCCATAAAACAAAAACGCAGCTATCTAACAGAATTAACGTTAGGCTGTACAATCATCTTACAGAGGTAAACTGATATGTGTGTGCAGAAGGTCAGAAATGCTTTCTTTGGAGAATCTGGACAGAGATATTTCCAGCCATATACCGGCATATGAGAACCAGCAGTAAGACTGCGTTTAACATACAGGAGAAACGTCTAGTTCAAACTACTCTGCTTTGTGTTCACTCACCTTAGGAAGCAGGGTCTATGTTTAGATTTAGCAAGTTAGGAACACGTTTCCTGTAAAAGCTGCGTTTGGATATTACAGATGACTTAGACTGTTTGCTGCAATGAGAAATATCTTGCTCTAAAACAAAAAA
>NW_022447283.1:0-498 GCF_009761245.1 Sapajus apella | reverse complement strand
AGAATCGTTGTCAAGCTCTACAATCAACTTAAAGAGTTAAACTGATGTGTGTGTGCAGCAGCTCAGAAATCTTTTCTTTGGAGAATATGGAAACAGATATTTCCAGCCATATACAGGCATATGAGAACTAACAGGAAGACTTCGTTAAAAACACAGGAGAAACGTCTGTTTCAAACTGCTCTGCTTTGTTTTCATTCACCTTAGGAAGTTGCATCTATGTTTAGATTCAGTGAGTAAGAAACAAGCTTCTTCTAAAAGCTGCATTTTGATATTCCACAGTGACTGAGACTATAGTCAGTAATGAGAAATATATTGCTCTAAAACAAAAACGCAGCGTTCTAGGAGAATGGTTGTTAAGCTGTAGAATCAATTTACAGAGTTAAACCAATGTGTGTATGTAGCAGTTCAGAAACCCTTTCTTTGGAGAATCTGGAAACAGAAATTTCCTGCTGTATACAGGCACATAAGAAGTAGAAGCAACACTGAGTTTAAAACACG
>NW_022447282.1:0-2142 GCF_009761245.1 Sapajus apella | reverse complement strand
CTTTTCTTGGCTGGGTTTTCTCATGTGCCTGCAGCTGTGTGTCTGAAGCTGGGATGGCTTTCTGTTCCATGTGGGTTCCCATCCTTCAAAAAGCTAGCTCAGACTTGTTCACGTGGCTGCTTGGGAGGGTTCTAAGCAAAAGGCCAAAAGCCACATTTTCTCTTGAGGCTCACAGCTGGCATAGCTTTACCTCCACTCTACTTTGTTGGTCAAAGGTGGTTTTGTGGCCAGTCCAGATTCAAGTGGTGTCTGCTCAGCTGCCATAACAGAGCATCACAGACTGAGTAGTTTCAACGACAGAAATGTATTTTCCTCGTGCTTCTGGTGGCTGGAAGTTCCAGATCAGGTAACTGCAAGTTGGTTCCATCTGAGGCCTCTGCCTTTGGCGTGCAGTTGGCCACCTCCTCCCTGTGTCCCCATATGGTCTTTCCTCTGTGTCCACCCTGGTGTCTCCCTGTGTGCCTACATTTTCTCCTCTTATCAGGACTCCAGACTGGATGCAGGCCCAGCCTAATGACCTCATTTTAACTTTATTGTCTCTTTAAAGGCCCTATTTCCAGATACAGTCACATTCAGAGGTACTGGGGGTTGGGGCTTCAACATACAAATTTTGTGAGGACACAATTTAGCCCATAACAAGCGGGGAGAGAAACACCATCTCTTGATCTTGAGGAGCTGCAGTAAGATTGCAAAGAAGCATGGACAGTGGGGGAAATAACCGAGATCATGATTGTGAAAAAGCCAACCACACCGACTGATTCTCCACACCTGGCCTGGTTTGGACAAAGGCAACACACCTGGGCACTGTGTCTCGCCAGTTGTACCTTCTCCCTCCTTCCCCTACAAGACTTTTCCTGGAGTTTATTGGTGATCCCAAGTCTCCAGCCTGGAAGGGCTACCTCCTTTCAGTGCTGATGTTCCTCTCAGCCTGCCTGCAAATGCCGTTTAAGCAGCAGAACACGTACCGGCTCAAGGTGCTGCAGATAAGGCTACAGTCGGCCATCACTGGCCTGGTGTACAGAAAGGTGAGCCCTGGGGGACAAGTACAGGTCTTGCCAGCCGGGAAAAGCAACGTAACTGAACTGGTTGGTAGTAATGCTATCAGCAGCTGAGAAGGCTTTCACTCCTCACTTATTAGAGTCACTCACAATATATTCTCACTTCCTTTGTTATTTCTCTTTATTTGTATGTATTTATTTTTTCGAGACAGAGTCTCCACCCACCATGACCTCTTAGAGTGCTGGGATTACAGGTGTGAGCCACCTCACCTTGCTCTTGTAAAGTGTTTTAATCATCCTGTTTTACTGTTCTTCAGCTGGGGTTATGATCTCAGCCCTGATTTTCTCTGGTCCTGCTAAGGGACTCCCCGTAGGCAGCCCAGTTCCCGCCTCTGTCTAGGAGACAGCGTACCAGGAAGTGAAGTTGGGTTGATCCTGCCTCAGTGCTGCTTCTGTTTTAGGTAAATATCCTGTGGGGTCAGGGAGAGAAAATCCCAAGTGCACCTGTGGAACACCATGGGCATCCTCCAACTCAGGACTGTGGGAGAGATGGGGTGTTGGAGGATAGGTAAACCTGGAAACCGCTTAGCCCCAATCTGTCCCCTGCCCTGACTTTTTTTTTTTTTTTTTTTTTTGAGATGGAGTCTTGCTCTGTCACCCAGGCCTGCAGTGCAGTGATGCAATCTTGGCTCACTGCAACCTCCACCTCCCAGGTTCAAGAGATTTTCCTGCCTTATCTGCCTGAGTAGCTGGGACTACAGGTAAGTGCTACCACACCTGGCTATTTTTGCATCTTTAATAGAGCTGGGGCTTCACCATGTTGGCCAGGCTGGTCTCCAACTCCTGACCCTAGGCGATCCACCCACCTTGGCCTCCCAAAGTGCTGGGATTCCAGGCATGAGCCACTGTGCTCAGTCAAGCCCTGCTCTGTTCTAATCTCACTGCCTGTGAGAGGCTTCTGGGAGCTCACAGAAACAATGGTCCCAGTATGACGGCTCCCACTCCCTTGCTCCCAGAGTTCTAGGAATGCACAGTGAGAAGTGATTGTTTTCCTCACTCATCTAGATGTGATGAGCCTGGTCAAAGAAGTTTGTTGTTGCTGACTTGCAGCTGGTCAGGCCCCTGCCCTGTGGAAATTGCCCCC
>NW_022447281.1:0-2143 GCF_009761245.1 Sapajus apella | reverse complement strand
CCAAAACCTGGCAGAGACTCAACAAGAAAAAAAAACTTCAGGCCAATATCCATAATGAACATAGACACAAAAATCTTCAATAAAATACTAGCAAGCTGATTGCAACAGCACATCAAAAAGCTTATCCACCATGATCATGTAGGCTTCATCCCGGGGATGCAAGCCTGGTTCAACATATGCAAGTCTATAAACGTAATTCACCACATAAACAGAACCAAAGACAAAAACCACATGATTATCTCAATTGATGCAGAGAAGGCCTTTGACAAATCTCAACAGCGCTTTATGCTAAAAATCCTCAATAAGCTAGGTATTGATGGAATGTACCTCAAAATAATAAAAGCTATTTACGACAAACCAACAGACAATATCATACTGAATGGGCAAAAACTGGAAGCATTCCCCTTGAAATCTGGCACTAGACAAGGATGCCCTCTCTCATCATCCTATTCAATGTAGAACTGGAAGTTCTAGCCAGGGCAATCAGGCAAGAAAAAGAAATAACAGGTATTCAAATAGAAAAGGAGGAAGTCAAATTGTCTCTATTTGCAAAGGACATGATTGTATATCTAGAAGACCCCATCATCTCAGCCCAAAATCTCCTGAAACTGATAAGCAACTTCAGCAAAGTCTCAGGATACAAAATCAATGTGCAAAAATCACATGCATTCCTATACAGCAATAACAGACTTAAAGAGAGCCAAATCAAGAACAAACTGCCATTCACAATTGCCACAAAAGAATAAAATACCTAGGAATACAACTAACAAGGAACGTAAAGGACCTCTTCAAGGAGAACTACAAGCCACTGCTCAATGAAACAAGAGAGGACACAAACAGATAGAAAAACATTACATGTTCATGGTTAGGAAGAGTCAATATTGTGAAAATGGCCATACTGCCCAAAGTAATTTACAGATTCAATGCTATCCCCATCGAGCTACCAATGACCTTCTTCACAGAACTGGGAAAAAAATCACCTTAAACTTCATACGGAACCAAAAGAGAGCCCGCATAGCCAAGTCAATTCTAAGCAAAAAGAACAAAGCTGGAGGCATCACACTACTGGACTTCAAACTCTACAAGGCTACAGTAATCAAAACAGCATAGTACTGGTACCAAAACAGAGATATAGACCAATGAAACAGAAAAGAGGTCTCAGAGGCAATACAACATATCTACAACCATCTGATCTTTGACAAACCATACAAAAAAAGCAATGCAGAAAGGATTCCCTGTTTAATAAATGGTGTTGGGAAAACTGGCTGGCTAGCCATGTGCAGAAAGCAGAAATTGGACCCCTTCCTGACATCTTACACTAAAATTAACTCCAGATGGATGGAAGACTTAAACATAAGACCTAACACCAAAAAAACCCTAGAAGAAAATCTAGGCAAAACCATTCAGGACATAGGCGTAGGCAAGGACTTCATGACCAGAACACCAAAAGCACTGACAACAAAAGCCAAAATAGACAAATGGGACCTAATCACACTCCACAGCGTCTGCACAGCAAAAGAAACAGTCATTAGAGTGAATCGGTAACCAACAGAATGGGAAAAAATTTTTGCAGTCTACCCATCTGACAAAGGGCTGATATCCAGAATTTACAAAGAAATAAAACAGATTTACAAGAAAAAAACTAACAAGCCCATTCAAAAGTGGGCAAAGGATATGAACAGACACTTTACAAAAGAAGACATACATGAGGTCAACAAACATATGAAAAAATGCTCATCATCACTGGTCATCAGAGAAATGCAAATCAAAACTACATTGAGATAGCATCTCACGCCAGTTAGAATGGCGATCATTAAAAAATCTGGAGACAACAGATGCTGGAGAGGATGTGGAGAAATAGGAACACTTTTGCACTGTTGGTGGGAGTGTAAATTAGTTCAACCATTGTGGAAGACAGTGTGGCGATTCCTCAAGGACCTAGAAATAGAAATTCCATTTGACCCAGCAATCCCATTACTGGGTATATATCTGAAGAATTATAAATTATTCTACTATAAGGACACGTGCAAACGAATGTTCATTGCAACTCTGTTTACAATAGTAAAGACCTGGAACCAACCCAAATGCCCATCGATGATAGACTGGATAGGGAAAATGTGGCACATATACACCATGGAATATT
>NW_022447280.1:0-2143 GCF_009761245.1 Sapajus apella | reverse complement strand
AGAGACAGCAGTCAGTTGAATCCTATCAGGGATGCCACAAAATGGAAACTAGTGTGTTTTTCCAAAGTAATTCTTTCTATATTATTAAATTGCTTATTTCATTGCTTTTAGACAACACTAACTTCTCTTCCTAAACAAAACATGGACATTGTCAGCATAACAGCTACGCTGAACCGACAGAAGCTGGGGTCATCCATATACACATTTTAATTACCTCTTTTCAGTCAGGAACATCATTAGAATTTTATTATTACCAGCCACTATCTTGTGATCTCAATTGGTTTCCTTCACAGACTACACCCTGAAGCCAATGCAGAAGCTCTGGCAGCCTCCCAGAGATAGTGACCAGATCGGTGGCACTTTATACTGATACTGTCTTCACCTAAATAGCAACCATCGGTTTAAGTTTTAATGCTAGGCATGAGGTGGAAGCTTCTTTTAACACCTGTATGCAGAGATGTTCCTGATTCGGTAGTGTTGAAACACACACTGAGAGGCAGTGACTTTTTACACACCTTTGTTAGGGTTATAGAGAAATTACCAATATGGAGGAAAGGGATACACCAAGCAGCCAGTTATTCCCTGTGGCTCTCTTGGAGTCTGGTAAGAAAAGAAAAAAAAAGAAAATGCTTACCAATTCTGGATATGCTAATACTCAAATTAAATCTGCAGCATGGGCCATAGTTATCTGGCTGTTTGCTACTCAGAAACTATAGAAACACCCTTAAATGAGTAGTTCACATTGGACCTGAATCAATAATAGTTATTAAATTAGTTTCCAAGGGGGTCTTACAGATAATGGCAAATTTTGAGGCAAGGGGAAAAAGGGATTGATTTATGAAATAAACATGCTGTGACATTTTATGGTGGAAGGAAAAGAGAAAGGACTTTCTGTTAGCAGAATTAATAATTTTGTCTTTGTGAAAGGAAAACAAATAAGTTCTAAAATTTTAAACACTGGGGTTCAATTCCTAGATGATAAGGCTGATGATACCTCTGGGAATGTTACCTGGGTAAGTTTCTATACATTATTGATTCCTGGTTCTGTATCTTCAGGTATTCACAAAACAATGAGCCAAGTCACAAATATACTAACATTGGGTAAGCCTCAAAATTCAGCTAAATTTTGAACTCCCTCAAGGAGAAAAAATGTTTTTAGAATGTTACATATATTAATGGATTACTTATTCAGGATAATGATTAGAAAATTGGTTTTTGTTTTTATGCTTGAGTCAAATAATATTTGTATTATTACTATATTTCTGACATCGTTTTACAAGTAATTCTTGTCATTCATCACGATCTACAGCTCTGAAAGATACATCTACAAACATATTTCTACAAAGAGCATAGGATTATGAATGACTAGACTCTCAGATGTAAAATTTTCCATTCAGTGAACTGAAGTAGACACTAAAGTATTTGGAAAGAACCATCAATTCACTTTGTTATCTCAGGTTTTTGGCTATCCGAGGATTAATACATCTGCCTTCTTTCTGGCTGTTACTCTCCAATAACCCTCAAACGTAGGTCAACTTTTTCACAAATGCATATTTCACTTTTATAGCACTCAATCATTTACCACACCTATAAGTTAATGCTAAAAAAAAGTTAAAAATATAGATAATAAGAGCTACTTCAGTTTATGGAATTCCTGGAATGTAAAGTTTTGTTATCTATATGTGAGTATAATTTCTATGTCATACATAGAGGTTTAACTTTTAAAATGGGTCTTTTAAGACATAATATTGATATATTCTTTCCTCAAATACAGCTGAATTCTGAATGAGAAGGAACTTAAAAAATAAAGAAAAAAAATTGGATGAAAAATTTAAATCACTGTAATTATTATGAGATGGCTAAATATGATTTAAACCACACACAGTGAAAAGGGGATTAAGTAAAACAATTCTTCTCTTCCCTTCACTACCAATCATGACCTCTTGGCGGCTCCACTTCTGCTATTGGCGTCAGCCTTAGCCTTCTGAAAATAAAGGGTTTCCTTCACATCTTCATTTTGTGTTTACCTTATGGATTTCCTCTTTTAGGAAGATAAGAAAATTAGTTTTGTGTTTCAACTGCTTCTCTGTATTGAAACAGAATGGTGAAAATACAGCTGTTTGAAACATACTGTGAGCAAAAA
>NW_022447279.1:0-2143 GCF_009761245.1 Sapajus apella | reverse complement strand
TCTTTCAACACTATTTCACTCCACTCTTCCTGCTTGAGGAGCAGTCAAATGTAATTCTTGTCTTTAGTCTTCTATAGGTAAGGTGTTTTTGTCCTCTGGTTTATTTCAGTATTTTTTCTTTACTTTCAATTTTTATAGTTCGAAAGTGATACGCCTCTGCCATGGCCTGAATGCCTCCCCCAACAAATTTGTGTTTTGATCTCAGCTCACGGCAACCTCAGCCTCCTTGGTTCAAGCGATTCTCCTGCCTCAGCTTCCACAGTAGCTGGGACTACAGTCGCATGCCACCACACCCGGCTAATTTTGTATTTTTAGTAGAGACAGGGTCTCTCCATGTTGGTCAGGCTGGTCTCAAACTCCCAACCTTAAGTGATCACCTGCCTTGGCCTCCGAAAGTGCTGGGATTACAAGTGTGAGCCACCACGCCCAGCAGGCTTTTTAAATTTTTATTTTTTTATATGCGGGGATCTCACTATGTTGCCCCGGCTGGTCTCAAATGCCTAGCCTCAAGTGATCTCCTACCTTGGCCTCCCAAAGTCCTGGGACTACAGGCATGAGGTAACACATCTGGCCTCAAATCTTTCTTCTTTTCTTTTTGGATTTTCCCTCTGGTGGTCCTATTACATGTGTATTACAACTTTTTGGCTGCACGGTCTGTGGAATTTTGCTCAGTCCTATGCTCTTTAATTTTCAGTTTTGTAGGTTTCTGTTAACGTGTCTTGAAGCTGATTCACTCCTCAGTCATATCCAGTCTATTAATGAGCCCATGAAAAGCAGTTTTCATTTCTTTACAGTGGTGTTGATATAAACCAAACAGTGCTTTCCCCTCTCTTTGCTGGAAGTATGAGGGAATTTTTGTTATATTTACTGTGAGAATTGTCAAGATGTTGGAGGTAAAATTCACAAAAGTGCGGGGGGGTACCCCTGCAGTTTTAATTCTTGGACTGTCCACACTGAGCCTCCAGCAGTTCTTCAATTTACTGATCAGGTTTTTCTACCCTGGCACTGGTTCCGACGGTGGTTTTGACTCAGGAATCTGTGCTCCAGAAAGATATAATTTCCTACATTTGCCTGTTGGCCTCTCTTATCTTAGGGGCAGCAGTTTGCCCTGTATCCTCACGTTTCTCACAGATCTATGAAGAGTTGTTGATTTTTCAGGCTGTTCAGCTTTTTACTTGTTAGAATGAAGTGGTGACTTTCAAGTTCCTTACATGCGGAACTGGAAAATAAAAGTCTCCTCATTCTTTTTTAAACTTGCATAGTATTCCATTGTATGGTCATACTGTAATTTATTTACTTACTCTTTTTAAATGATAGACAACTTGTTTTCAGTCTTTTACTAATGTAAGTAGGGCTGCCATAAATAATTTTTAGATGTATTATTTCCCACATGTGTAAATATCTTTAGGCTCAAATCCGGGAAGTAGAATTGCCGGGTCACAATTCATGTACATTTATAATTTGGACAGATTTGGCAAATTTGTAATTAGGTTGTCCTAATTACGCTCACCTGCCATGTCATTTCCACACGTTATTATTTATTTTTTTCCCCAAGACGGAGTCCTGCTCTGTGGCCCAGGCTGGAGTGCAGTGGTGCGATGTCGGCTTACTGCAACCTCCACCCCCTGGGTTTAAGCAGTTCTCCTGCCTCAGCCTCAGGAGTAGCTGTGATTACAGGCACCTGCCACCACACATGGCTAATTTTTGTATTTTTAGTAGAAATGGGGTTTCACTGTGTTGTGCAGGCTGGTTTCGAACTCCTGACCTCATGATCCTCTGGTCTCAGCCTCAAATAGTGCTGGGATTACAGGTGTGAGCCACCGCACCTGGCCCACACTTTCTTATATACTATATTATCAAACTTTTTATTCTTTACTCACCTTAAAGGTGAAAAATCTCTCAGATTGGTTCTAATTTGCATTTCGATTATCAGTGAAGTTTAGCATAAACTTTAAGAACGTTTTGTTTTTTGTACAAAATTTTTATGTCATTTTTATATTTTTTTTCTCCCGTACTGTTCATTTTTTTATATAAAAATCAGTATTATGGAAGCTTTTGTAAAATGAATTATAAATATTTCCCTACTTTTTTTTGACATGTTGTGATTTGTCACATAAAACTTTTTGATTTTTGTAGTTGATTT
>NW_022447278.1:0-2143 GCF_009761245.1 Sapajus apella | reverse complement strand
TAGTTGGCTTAACACCATGATAAGAAATAGACATGTTGGCTTAACGCCAATTGGTGTCTGCAATATATTATGAGAAGGAAAGAGCTAACCTGATATCACTTTGGCATAGAAACATATGTTTTGCAAAGCATCCCAAAGGAAGCAACTGACCTTATGATTATTAACAGTTACCCCCAAGAAAAGACTATATAATTTTGAAGCAAATTTGAAGGTAACATGATACTCTCTATAGTAGTACAACAACATGAAAATACAGGGACTGGAAACAGCTCTGAGGTTAGGTGGCAATGAATCTACCTCAAGTGAAGTACAATTAAGTTACTTCTAATTTTGGAGCTGTTTACAATGATATAACAAGTATTTTTCTCTCTCTTTTTTTTTTTAAAGATGGGGTTTCACCATGATGGCCAGGCTGGTCTTGAACTCCTGACCTCAGGTGATCCACCCACCTCGGCCTCCCAAAGTGCTAGGATTACAGGCCACTGTGCCTGGCCTAACAAGTATTTTTAAAAAACATTTTTGGTGCATATAGTTACAAACTCCTGCTATTATTTTTTAAAGCTGACTTCTCAGAACAGTTGATTATATTTTAAATTTATATAGATACTCTAAATAGTGCTGTTTAAACTTAATGTGCATATAAGTCACCTGGAGATTTTGTTAAAATGTAAACCCTGATTCATTAATCTGGGATGGAATCTGAGATTCTGCATTTGTAACAAGCTCCAAAGTGATGCTGATGCTTTTGGTTCATGGACCACACTCAAGTAATGAGTTTCTAAACCATAATAAGATTTATTATGCTACCAAGTCAAATGTCTGTCTTTATCAGTGACCTGAGTGTTCATTTAAGGAAGATCTTGGGAATTTTGCACGGTCAAAAGTAACTCAGTGTATGTTTGTCAAAAAATTAGACAGGTGATTTATTTACCTTATCAATGTGCTATATAAAAGAAACAGAAAATAGATAATCTAATGTCCAATATTCTACAACATAACTTTTACCTTTTACCTTGTTTGCCAGGAATACCTTTACTAAGATCGACTGACATATACATTTTAATTACATTTTCTCTTGCTGCTTCTTATTTACATAAGTGATTTTAAATCACTTCAATAGATAACTGCCTTGTGAACAATTAAAAAAGGATTAACAACATTGCTTTAACTTCAGATAGTTTATCTTATTTGCCAGTGAATCATGAAGGAGGGAGAGAATGAGAGAGAGAAACTGATATAATCTTTTATTTTTTTTTGAGACGGAGTTTCACTCTTGTTACCCAGGCTGGAGTGCAATGGCGTGATCTAGGCTCACCGCAACTTCCGCCTCCTGGGTTCAGGCAATTCTCCTGCCTCAGCCTCCTGAGTAGCTGGGATTACAGGCACGCGCCACCATGCCCAGCTAATTTTTGTATTTTTAGTAGAGACGGGGTTTCACCATGTTGACCAGGATGGTCTCGATCTCTTGACCTCGTGATCCACCTGCCTCGGCCTCCCAAAGTGCTAGGATTACAGGCGTGAGCCACCGCGCTCGGCTGAGAAACTGATATAATCTTAAGAAATATCAGTAATCTTAAGATTTATTTTAATAAATATCAGTATAGCAGTCCTTTTTCCCCTTCAATCACATTTATTTTGATTATTTCCTGGGATAGGAATCTTCAAAAATATTTATTTTTCTTTCCTTTAAAACAGAATACATATTCTAAGGGGGAAAGTAATTCCATGCATTTTAAGTGATTGTTTGTATTTCTTTAAGAAATAAATTATTTATGTGTGTGTGTGTATTTGGTGGATTCACTTTATTATGTTATAAACTGAAGTGAAAGTAATTTGTACTACCTAAGAGACAAAGTGAAAGTGAGAACAACGGCAGTTAATCAATTTTGATTAAAACTGTCTGTGAATACTTTATACAGAACATAATTCACATACTGAAAAGTTAGAATTGACTATTTCTGAAATTAAATGAGCATATTCAGAGTTCTTATGCAAGTAACCAGAAAAAAATCTAATTGATATTTTATCCATATTGTATCTTACTAACTTCTGACTTACACTTTTTAAAAAGCCACACACACACACACACACACACACACACACACACACACACACAAAATATTTTATAAAACTTTTGAGATAA
>NW_022447277.1:0-2145 GCF_009761245.1 Sapajus apella | reverse complement strand
TGTAGCAGATCAGAAACACTTTCTTTGGAGAATCTGGAAAGAGATATTTCCAGATATATACAGTTTCATAAGAATTAGCAGTAAGATCGAGTCTAAATCACAGGAGAAACGTCTCTTTCACACTGCTATGCTGTGTGTCCGTTCAGCTTAGGAAGTTGCATCTATGTTTAGATTCAGCGAGTTAGAAACACGTTTCTTCTAAAAGCTGCGTTTGGATATTACTGAGTGAATGGGAATATAGGGTTTAATGAGAAATATCTGCCACTAAAAAAAAAAAAACGGAGATATGTAGCAGAGTGATTGTAAAGGTGTATATTGAACTTACAGAGTTAAACAGATGTGTGAATGAAGCAGTTCAGAAACCCTTCTTTGGAGAATCAGGAAAGAGATATTTCCAGCGATATACACGCTCATAAGAATTAGCAGTAAGTTCGCGTCGAAACCACAGGAGAAACGTCTCTTTCAAACTGCTCTGCTGCGTGTTCGTTCAGGTTAGGAAGTTGCATCTATGTTGAGATTCAGCGAGTTAGAAACAAGTTTCTTCTAGAAGCTACATTTGGATATTCCTGAGTGAAAGGGAGTACAGGGAGTAATGAGAAATCTCTGGCTCTAAAAGAAAAACGGAGCTATGTAGTAGAATCATTGTCAAGGTGTATATTCAACTTACAGAGTTAAAAAGATTTGTGAATGTGGCAGTTGAGCAAGCCTTTGTTTGGAGAATTTGGGAAGAGGTCTTTCCAGCCATATACAGGCTCATTAGAATTAGAGGAAAGATCGCATCTAAACCACAGGAGAAAGGTCTCTTTCAAACTGCTCTGCTGCGTGTTCGTTCAACACACGAAGTTGCATCTATGTTTAGATTCAGCGAGTTAGAAACACGTTTCTTCTCAAAGCTGTGTTTGGATATTCCTGAGTGAAAGGGAGTATGGGGTGTAATGAGAAATATCTGGCTCTAAAACAAAAAGGGAACTATGTAGCAGAATGATTGTCAAGCTGTACATTCAACTTACAGAGTTAAACAGATGTATGAATGTAGCAGTTCATAAACTCCCTGTTTGGAGAATCTGGAAAGAGATATTTCCAGCCATATACAGGCTCATAAGAATTAGCGGTAAGATCGCGTCTAAACCACAGGAGAAACGTCCTTTTCAAACTGCTCTGGTCTGTGTTCGTTCACATTAGGAAGTTGCATCTATGTTGAGATTCAGCGAGTTAGAAACACGTTTCTTCAAAAATCTGCGTTTGGATATTCCTGAGTGAATGTGATCATAGTGTGTAATGAGAAATATCTGGCTGAAAAACAAAAACAAAGCTATGTAGCAGAATGGTTATCAAGGTTTGTATTCAACTTACAGAGTTAAATAGATGTGTGAATGGAGCAGTTCAGAAACCCTTTCTTTGGAGAATCTGGGAAGAGATATTTCCAGCCATATACAGGCTCATAAGAATTAGTGGTACGATCGCGTCTAAACCACTGGAGAAACGTCTGTTTCAAACTACTCTGCTGTGTGTTCGTTCACCTGAGGAAGTTGCATCTATGTTTAGATTCAGCAAGTTAGAAGCACGTGTCTTCTAAAACCTGCGTTTTGATATTCCTGAGTGAATCTGACTGTAGAGTGTAATGAGAAGTATCTGGCTCTAAAACAAAAACGGATCCATGCAGCAAAGTGATTGTCAAGGTGTATACTGAACTTACTGAGTTAAACAGATGTGTGAATATAACAGTTCAGAAACCCTTTCTTTCGAGAATCTGGAAAGAGATAGTTCCAGCCATATACAGGCTCATAAGAATTAACAGTAAGATCGCGTGTAAACCACAGAAGAAACCTCCCTTTAAAACTGCTCTGCTCTGTGTTCGTTCACTTTAGGAAGTTGAATCTATGTTGAGATTCAGCGAGTTAGAAACACGTTTCTTCTAAAATCTGCGTTTGGATATTCCTGAATGAATGTGAGCATAGGGTATAATGAGAAATATCTGGCTGAAAAACAAAAACGGAGCTATGTAGCAGAATGATTGTCAAGGTGTGTATTCAACTTACTGAGTTAAACAGATGTGTGAATGTAGCAGTTCAGAAACCCTTTCTTTGGAGAATCTGGGAAGAGATAGTTCCAGCCATATACAGGCTCATAAGAATTAGCGGTAAG
>NW_022447276.1:1419-2146 GCF_009761245.1 Sapajus apella | reverse complement strand
GTATATGGCTGGAAATATCTCTTTCCAGATTCTCCAAAGAAACGGTTCGTGAACTGCTACATTCACACAATAATATTACTCTGTAAGTTTAATATACACCTTGACAATTATTCTGCTATATAGCTCCGTTTTTGCTTTAGAGCCAGATATTTCTCATTAACCCTACACTCCCATTCACTCAGGAAAATAAGAACGCACCTTTTTGGAGAAACGGGTTTCTAACTCGCAGTATCTAAACATAGATGCAACTTCCGATGGTGAACATACACACAGTGGAGCAGTTTGAAAGAGACGTTTCTCGTATGATTTAGATGCGATCTTAAAGCTAATTCTTAAGAGTCTGTATATGGCTGGAAATATCTCTTTCCACATTCTCCAAAGAAAGGATTAGTGAACTGCCACATTCACACAATTGTTTAACTCTGTAAGTTTAATATACACCTTGACGATCATTCTGCTACATAGCTCCGTTTTAGTTTTAGAGCCAGATATTTCTCATTCAACCCCATACTCCCATTCACTCAGGAATATCCAAACGCAGCTTCTTGGAGAAACGTGTTTCTAACTAGAGAATCTAAACATAGATGCAATTTCCGAAGGTGAACGAACACACAGTGGAGAAGCTTGAAAGAGACGTTTCTCGTATGATTTAGATGCGATCTTAAAGCTAATTCTTAAGTGTCTGTATATGGCTGGAAATATCTCTTTCCAGATTCTCCAAAGAAAG
>NW_022447276.1:0-1319 GCF_009761245.1 Sapajus apella | reverse complement strand
TATTTCTCATTAAACCCTATACTCCCATTCACTCAGGTATATCCAAACGCAGCTTTTTACAGACGTGTTTCTAACTCGCAGAATGTAAACATAGATGCAACTTTCGAAGGTGAAAGAACACACACTGGAGCAGTTTGAAGGAGACGTTTCTCGTATGATTTAGATGCGATCTTAAAGCTAATTCTTGAGAGTCTATATATGGCTGGAAATATCTCTTTCGAGATTCTCCAAAGAAAGGGTTAGTGAACTGCTACATTCACACAATTGTTTAACTCTGTAAGCTTAATATACACCTTGACAATCATTCTGCTACATAGCTCCGTTTTTGTTTTAGAGCCAGATATTTCTCATTAAACCCTATATTCCCATTCACTCAGGAATATCTAAACGCAGCTTTTTGGAGAAACCTGTTTCTAACTCGCAGAATCTAAACATAGATGCAACTTCCGAAGGAGAAAGAACACACACTGGAGCAGTTTGAAGGAGAGGTTTCTCGTATGATTTAGAGGCGATCTTAAAGCTAATTCTTAAGAGTCTGTATATGGCTGGAAATATCTCTTTCCAGTTTCTCCAAAGAAAGGATTAGTGAACTGCTACATTCACACAATTGTTTAACTCTGTAAGTTTAATATACACCTTGACAATCATTCTGCTACATAGCTCCGTTTTTGTTTTAGAGCCAGATATTTCTCATTAAACCCTATAGTCCCATTCACTCAGGAATATCCAAAAACAGCTTTTTAAAGAAATGTGTTCTAACTCGCAGAATCTAAACATAGATGCAACTTCCGAAGTTGAACGAACACACAGTGGAGCAGTTTGAAAGAGACGTTTCTTCTATGATTTACATGCGATCTCAAAGCTAATTCTTAAGAGTCTGTATATGGCTGGAAATATCTCTTTCCAGATTCTCCAAAGAAAGGATTAGTGAACTGCCACATTCACACAATTGTGTAACTCTGTAAGTTTAATATACACCTTGACAATCATTCTGCTACATAGCTCCGTTTTAGTTTTAGAGCCAGATATTTCTCATTAAACCCTATACTCCCATTCACTCAGGAATATCCAAACGCAGCTGTTTGGCGAAACGTTTTTCTAACTCGAGAATCTAAACATAGATGCAACTTCCGAAGGTGAACGAGCACACAGTGGAGCAGTTTGAAAGAGACGTTTCTCGTATTATTTAAATGCGATCATATAGCTAATTCCTAAGAGTCTGCATAAGGTTGGAAATATCTCTTTCCAGATTCTGCAAAGAAAGGGTTAGTGAAGTGCTACATTCACACAATTGTTTAACTCTGTAAGTTTAATATACA
>NW_022447275.1:0-2147 GCF_009761245.1 Sapajus apella | reverse complement strand
GGGGTGTCTCTGGCTTCTGGCTGTGGCATGGATTGGAACCTGCTGAAAGCAGATGGAGGCTGCTGCCTCAGGCAGGACCCAGGGAATCTACAACTCTTTTGACCTTCTCAGCTGGCTCCCCAGCCCTAAATTACCCTTTCCTCTCTCCTGTGTCACACTCCTGTGTCCTGGCCCTCTAGGGACTACAAATGACAGAACTAGGAGGTATCTGGAATCTCAAGGCCAGCCCTCCCATTTGACAGAAGGGGAAACTGAGACCCAGGAGAAGGAAAGACTTGCCCAAGTTCAAACAGGAGACAGAGCCCCATTATCATGGAAGAAGTGGTGTGTGGGGAGGGGCATGCCCCTGAGACTTTGGATAGCACTCCACCATTGAGCAGGGTGGGGGCGTGAGGGAAGGGGTCTGGGATTTTTGAGCCCAGTTAGCTTCGCTGGGCCTTTCCTGGTCTCTGGGACTGGGAGCAACAGTTCTTAGTTCCTGCGGCCCTGGGCCCCCCAAGCATTTTATGAGAAAAGCAGCAGAGTTGGGGGAGGGCAGAGCTTGAGAGTCCCCTCTCCATCCCCGGTCCTCTGCCCCAGCAGCTGAGCAGCAACCCTCAACTCCTGTTTCTCTAGGCAGCTGCATCATTGTGGAGGGAGTAGTGAGGCTGAGGCCAGTGTCAGACTACCCCCCCATCAGAGCAAGGGCCTCTGTGCTGGCCCCAGGGGCTGAGGGGTACTGATCCCACCTCCTGGACAGACACCTGCTCCTCACTATCCATGCCTGAGCTCTCAGCAAGGGAGCCAGGAAGCCTTCCCTGGAGCCACTGAGCTGTGTGGGCACCAAAGGTGAGATTCCACCTGGGGACGCGTGATGGGGAACTGGGTCAGTTGCATTACACCCTCCTCCCTTCCCTGGAACCCACAGTCCAGCCAGTGCTGTAACTGAGCTGTGACCAGAAAGGCAGATGCTGTGTGTGTGTGTGTGTGTGTGTGTGTGTGTGTGTGCGTGTACACACATGTGAATGCACGCACAAACATCCAAGTGGGGGTTGGGAGTACTGACTTTAGGACGCTGAGATATTCAAATATGTAAGACTCAAATTCTACCACAGTCAGAAGGGTACTGAGCTTATCAGAAATCAGGTTCAGCCAGGTGCAGTGGCTCAAGCCTGTAATCCCAGCACTTTGGGAGGCCGGGGCGGGTGGATCACGAGGTCAAGAGATCGAGACCATCCTGGTCAACACGGTGAAACCCCGTCTCTACTAAAAATACAAAAAAAAAAAATTAGCTAGGCATGGTGGCGCGTGCCTGTAATCCCAGCTACTCAGGAGGCTGAGGCAGGAGAATTGCCTGAACCCAGGAGGCGGAGGTTGCGGTGAGCCGAGATCGCGCCATTGCATTCCAGCCTGGGCAACAACAGTGAAACTCCGTCTCAAAAAAAAAAAAAAAGAAATCAGGTTCAAATAAGTCCCTTCACTTCCTTAGTCTCACAGTTTTCATGTCTGCAAATTTGGAAATAATTCCTAGGAGGAGAAACCTACGCAAAAACTGATCCCCAAGCTGGAAGTTGCTACATGGAGGCAACACGATGCAGTCCCACTGCTCCCCGCCCCCATGAGAGGACCAAGGATGGGAAGAGGAAGGGCTCTGGCTCAGGAACACAAGGGCAGCCTCCACCATCTCCTCGCTGCACCCCTTTCCTCTGCTGCTGGCCTCCTCAGCCCTTCACATGGCCAGGCAGCAGGGGATGTGGGAGCCCCAAGTTCTCAGAGGGAGATTAGCCCTAAGGTTCTCTCCTCCTTCCCAGGCAGCGAGGATGAGGGGACAGCCCTCTCCCACAGCTCCATCCCACGCCCCTCATGGCGGTCCCCCAGCAGGTTTGAGCACTTTTAGCTTCCCATGTATTCTCCAGCTTCTCTTTGGGTGACATGGGGCAAGGAAGAGTTCTGCAACATCTCTGGACCCACAGATTGTGGTCTGGGTGTGCTGGGGCTTTGGGAGGGATTGCAGTCTCCCAAGCCTTCCCCAGGGCTAGGAACTGGCCGGTGACCACCTGCTGTGTCCCAGCAAAGCTGATGGCACCCAGCACACGGCTATTGGCTATTCAGCTGTTCCTGCCACTTGGCCTGGCCCCTGTGCATGCCCCCTCTAAAGACAGCAGGAC
>NW_022447274.1:0-2148 GCF_009761245.1 Sapajus apella | reverse complement strand
CAAGGAGAAACGTCTGTTTCAAACTTCTCTGCTGTTTGTTCGTTCACCGTAGGAAGTTGCATCTATGTTTAGATTTGGCGAGTTGGAAACACATTTCTTCTAAAAGCTGCGTTTGGATATTCCTGAGTCCATGGGATTATAGGAAGTAATGAGAAATATCTGGCTCTAAAACAAAAACTGGGATATGTAGCAAAACGATTGTAAAGGTGTGTATTCAACTTACAGAGTTAAAGAGATGTGTGAATGGAACAGTTGAGAAACCCTTTCTTTGGAGAATCTGGAAAGAGATATTTCCAGCTATAAACAGCATCTTAATAATTAGCGGTAAGATCGAATCTAAACCACAGGAGAAATCTCTGTTTCTATCCATTTGACCCAGCAATCCCATTACTGGGTATATATCCAAAGGATTACAAATCGTTCTACTATTAGGACACGTGTTCACGAATGTTCATTGCAGCACTGTTTACAATAGCAAAGACCTGGAACCAACCCAAATGCCCATCGACGATAGACTGGATAGGCAAAATGTGGCAGATATACACCATGGAATATTATGCAGCCATCAAAAACGATGAGTTAGGGTCCTTTGTAGGGACATGGATGAATCTGGAAACCATCATTCTCAGCAAACTGACAGAAGAGCACAAGATCAAACACCGCATGTTCTCGCTCATAGGCGGGTGTTGAACAATGAGAACACATGGACACAGGGAGGGGAGCACTACACACGAGTCAGTTGGGGGGAAATAGGGGAGGGAGGGTGGGGGGTGGCAAGCTGGGGAGAGATAGCAAGGGGAGAAATGCCAGATGTAGGTGATGGGGAGGAAGACAGCAAATCACAATGCCATGTGTGTTCCTATGCAACAATTTTGCGTGTTCTTCACATGTACCCCAAAACCTAAAATGCAATAAAATAAACAAATGGGGGAAAAAAAAGAAGAAGAAGAAAAAAAAGAATTAGCGCAAAGATCGCGTCTAAACTACAGGAGAAACGTCTGTTTTAAACTTCTCTGCTGTGTGTTCGTTCACCTTAGGAAGTTCCATCTATGTTTAGATTCAGCGAGTTAGAAACACTTTTCTTCTAAAAGCTGCGTTTGGATATTCTTCAGTCCATGGGAGTATATGGAGTAATGAGAAATATCTGGCTCTAAAACAAAAACAGGGCTATGTAGCAGAATGATTGTCAAAGTGTTTATTCAACATCCAGAGTTAAACAGATGTATGAATGGAGCAGTTGAGAAATCCTTTCTTTGAGAGTTTGGAAAGAGATATTTCCAGGCATATACAGGCTCATAAGAATAAGCGGTAAGATTGAATCTAAACCACAGGAGAAACGTGTGTGTGAAACTTCTCTGCTGTGTGTTCGTTCACCTCAGGAAGTTGCATCTATGTTTAGATTCAGCGAGTTAGACACCTGTTTCTTTTAAAACCTGTGTTTGATAATCCTGGGTGAATGGGAGTATAGGATGTAATGAGAAATATCTGGCTCTAAAACCAAAACGGGGCTGTCTAACAGAATAATTGTCTAGGTGTATATTCAACTTACAGAGTTAAACAGATGTCTGAATGTAGCAGTTGAGAAACCCTTTCGTTAGAGAGTTTGGAAAGAGATATTTCCAGCCATATAGAGGCTCATAAGAGTTAGCGGTAAGATTGAATCTAAACAACAGGGGAAACGTGTGTTTCAAACTTCTCTGCTGTGTGTTCGTTCACTTTAGGAACTTGCATCTATGTTTAGATTCAGCGGGTTAGAAACACGTCTCTTCTAAAAGCTGCGTTTGGATATTCCTGAGAGAATGGGAGTATAGGATGTAATGAGAAATGTCTGCCTCTAAAACAAAAAAGGAGCTATGTAGCAGAATGATGGTAAAGGTGTATATTCTACTTACAGAGTAAAACAGATGTGAGAATGTAGCATTTGAGAAACCCTTTTTTTGTAGAATCTGGAAGGAGATATTTCCCGCCATATACAGGCTCATAAGAATTAGATGTAAGATAGAATATAAACCACAGGAGAAACGTCTGTTTCAAACTTTTCTGCTGTGTGTTCGTTCACTTTAGGAAGTTACATCTATGTTTAGATTCAGCTGGTTAGAAACACGTTTCTTCTAAAAGCTGCGTTTGGTATTCCTGAGTCCATGGTCG
>NW_022447273.1:0-2148 GCF_009761245.1 Sapajus apella | reverse complement strand
CAAGGAGAAACGTCTGTTTCAAACTTCTCTGCTGTTTGTTCGTTCACCGTAGGAAGTTGCATCTATGTTTAGATTTGGCGAGTTGGAAACACATTTCTTCTAAAAGCTGCGTTTGGATATTCCTGAGTCCATGGGATTATAGGAAGTAATGAGAAATATCTGGCTCTAAAACAAAAACTGGGATATGTAGCAAAACGATTGTAAAGGTGTGTATTCAACTTACAGAGTTAAAGAGATGTGTGAATGGAACAGTTGAGAAACCCTTTCTTTGGAGAATCTGGAAAGAGATATTTCCAGCTATAAACAGCATCTTAATAATTAGCGGTAAGATCGAATCTAAACCACAGGAGAAATCTCTGTTTCTATCCATTTGACCCAGCAATCCCATTACTGGGTATATATCCAAAGGATTACAAATCGTTCTACTATTAGGACACGTGTTCACGAATGTTCATTGCAGCACTGTTTACAATAGCAAAGACCTGGAACCAACCCAAATGCCCATCGACGATAGACTGGATAGGCAAAATGTGGCAGATATACACCATGGAATATCATGCAGCCATCAAAAACGATGAGTTAGGGTCCTTTGTAGGGACATGGATGAATCTGGAAACCATCATTATCAGCAAACTGACAGAAGAGCACAAGATCAAACACCGCATGTTCTCGCTCATAGGCGGGTGTTGAACAATGAGAACACATGGACACAGGGAGGGGAGCACTACACACGAGTCAGTTGGGGGGAAATAGGGGAGGGAGGGTGGGGGGTGGCAAGCTGGGGAGAGATAGCAAGGGGAGAAATGCCAGATGTAGGTGATGGGGAGGAAGACAGCAAATCACAATGCCATGTGTGTTCCTATGCAACAATTTTGCGTGTTCTTCACATGTACCCCAAAACCTAAAATGCAATAAAATAAACAAATGGGGGAAAAAAAAGAAGAAGAAGAAAAAAAAGAATTAGCGCAAAGATCGCGTCTAAACTACAGGAGAAACGTCTGTTTTAAACTTCTCTGCTGTGTGTTCGTTCACCTTAGGAAGTTCCATCTATGTTTAGATTCAGCGAGTTAGAAACACTTTTCTTCTAAAAGCTGCGTTTGGATATTCTTCAGTCCATGGGAGTATATGGAGTAATGAGAAATATCTGGCTCTAAAACAAAAACAGGGCAATGTAGCAGAATGATTGTCAAAGTGTTTATTCAACATCCAGAGTTAAACAGATGTATGAATGGAGCAGTTGAGAAATCCTTTCTTTGAGAGTTTGGAAAGAGATATTTCCAGGCATATACAGGCTCATAAGAATAAGCGGTAAGATTGAATCTAAACCACAGGAGAAACGTGTGTGTGAAACTTCTCTGCTGTGTGTTCGTTCACCTCAGGAAGTTGCATCTATGTTTAGATTCAGCGAGTTAGACACCTGTTTCTTTTAAAACCTGTGTTTGATAATCCTGGGTGAATGGGAGTATAGGATGTAATGAGAAATATCTGGCTCTAAAACCAAAACGGGGCTGTCTAACAGAATAATTGTCTAGGTGTATATTCAACTTACAGAGTTAAACAGATGTCTGAATGTAGCAGTTGAGAAACCCTTTCGTTAGAGAGTTTGGAAAGAGATATTTCCAGCCATATAGAGGCTCATAAGAGTTAGCGGTAAGATTGAATCTAAACAACAGGGGAAACGTGTGTTTCAAACTTCTCTGCTGTGTGTTCGTTCACTTTAGGAACTTGCATCTATGTTTAGATTCAGCGGGTTAGAAACACGTCTCTTCTAAAAGCTGCGTTTGGATATTCCTGAGAGAATGGGAGTATAGGATGTAATGAGAAATGTCTGCCTCTAAAACAAAAAAGGAGCTATGTAGCAGAATGATGGTAAAGGTGTATATTCTACTTACAGAGTAAAACAGATGTGAGAATGTAGCATTTGAGAAACCCTTTTTTTGTAGAATCTGGAAGGAGATATTTCCCGCCATATACAGGCTCATAAGAATTAGATGTAAGATAGAATATAAACCACAGGAGAAACGTCTGTTTCAAACTTTTGTGCTGTGTGTTCGTTCACTTTAGGAAGTTACATCTATGTTTAGATTCAGCTGGTTAGAAACACGTTTCTTCTAAAAGCTGCGTTTGGTATTCCTGAGTCCATGGTCG
>NW_022447272.1:0-2148 GCF_009761245.1 Sapajus apella | reverse complement strand
TCCAGCCTGGTAACAGAGCAAGACTGTCTCAAAAAAATAATAATAATTGGCCGGGTGCTGTGACTCGTGTCTGTATTCCCAGCACTTTGGGAGGGCGAGGCAGGCAGATCACTTCAGGTTAGGAGTTCAAGCCCCTCTTGGGCAACATGGCAAAACCCCATCTCTACTAAAAACACAAAAATTAGCCGAGCATGGTGGCATATGCCTGTGATCCCAGCTACTTTGGAGGCTGAGGCAGGAGAATCGCTGAAACCCAGGAGGCAGAAGTTGCAGTGAGCAAAGATTATGCCATTGTACTTCAGCCTGATGACACAGTGAGACTCTGTCTCAAATAATAATAACAAATAATAATTTAAAAATAATAATGGGCTGGGCGCAGTGGCTCAAGCCTGTAATCCCAGCACTTTGGGAGGCCAAGGCGGGTGGATCACGAGGTCAAGAGATGGAGGCCATCCTGGCCAACATGGTGAAATCCTGTCTCTACTAAAAATACAAAAAATTAGCTGGTCATGGTGGCGAGTGACTGTAATCCCAGCTACTCAGGAGGTTGAGGAAGGAGAATTGCCTGAACCCAGGAGGCGGAGGTTGCGGTGGGCCGAGATCGCACCATTGTACTCCAGCCTGGGTAACAAGAGCAAAACTCCGTCTCAAAAAAAATAAATAAATAAAATAAAATAATAATAATAATAATAAGGGGACAGGCCGGGCGCGGTGGCTCAAGCCTGTAATCCCAGCACTTTGGGAGGCCGAGGCAGGTGGATCACGAGGTCAAGAGATAGAGACCATCCTGGTCAACATGGTGAAACCCTGTCTCTACTAAAAATACAAAAAATTAGCTGGGCATGGTGGCGCGTGCCTGTAATCCCAGCTACTCAGGAGGCTGAGGCAGGAGAATTGCCTGAACCCAGGAGGCGGAGGTTGTGGTGAGCCGAGATCGCGCCATTGCACTCCAGCCTGGGTAACAAGAGTGAAGCTCCGTCTCAAAAAAAAAAAGGGGACAGTGGAGGGTTCATGGGTGGGAACCTTCTCTGCAGCTTTTTCATGACAGCCCCTCCGTTTCTCCTCACTGACCAGCTGCAAAATCCAAGTTATGTGTGGACATTATCACCTTCAGTGGTTGCTTGTCCCAGCATGGAAACCCTCAGTTCCCTGCAGTGGGAACTTTACTGGGGGGGAGGGAGGATGATTTCTTTAAAAGGTATTAGAAAGTGAGCAACTCAATAAACCCTCTGTACTTTTATTATTCTCATTGTTTTGATAATTTTGTTTTAAATATTTATACTTTGCTCTATAATTCATAAGGAGCTTTCAAAAATATTCTTACTTAATCCTAAGGACAATCACATGTGGTGGGTAGGGAGGTATTATTTTCAATGAGTGGATGGAGAAATGGAGTTTAAAGGGGTTGTCTCACTGGCCTATTTCCATGTACCTAACAGTAAGGGAGAAAGTAGAATTCAAACCTAGACAATACAATGTGATTGTTGTGTGCATAGGTTTGGAAGCCAGGCTGCTTAAGTTCAGATCTCAAGTCTGCCATCTGCTGTGTGAATCAACCTTTAGTTTTATTTTCTGTAGAGATTGAAGTCTCACTACATTGTCCAGGCTGGTCTCAAACTCCTGGACTCAAGTGATCCTACTGCCTCAGCCTCCCAAAATGTTGGGATTACAGTTGTGAGTCACTGTGTCCACCATACAATTATTTAAAGAAAACAAAAACCAAAAAACAGCTCCTTGGCACCTGTCTTGAGTGTAGCAGTGACGAGTATTGTCTTCAGCTGTGAGGTCAGCCCAGGTCACAGGTGGATACAAGGTCAGAAAGGGGCAGAAACACACAGGGTTACCCTTGAGAGCTGATGCCACCCCATGCTCTCCTCACCAAATGCCAGAGACACCCACCGGCTGGCTCCTTACTCCCTCAGTTCTCTACTTAGAAATCACCACATGGGGCTCAACGTGGTGGCACATGCCTGTCATCCGAGCACTTTGGGAGGCCGCGGTGGAGGGTGGTGAATCACCTGAGGTCAGGAGTTCAAGACAAGATTGGCCAACATGTTGAAACCCTGCATCTACTAAAAATACAAATATCAGCTGGGTGTGTGGATGCATGCCTGTAATTCCAGCTACTCAAGAGGCTGAGGGGGAGAA
>NW_022447271.1:0-2149 GCF_009761245.1 Sapajus apella | reverse complement strand
CCTTATGCTCTTGGTTTCTCCGCCTTCTGATTCCTCTGGACCCTCACCCCTTCCGGGAGCCGGTGGGCAGATATCACCATGACTGACAGGTGCACTCTCTGGGCCCCAAGGGAAGGGGTTGCACTCCACCTCCCTGCCCGGTCTGTCCTGTGTATGCCCCTACAAGAACGCTCTCCTCTTGCCTTCAGGTGCCATTTCTGAACGCTGCTGGAGCCGGTGCTCAGGAGGAGCAGGCACAGCTCTCTGAGCAGCTCCAGAAACAACAGGTGTGCAGCCAGTACCAGGCTCACCCAGTGGCCTTGGCCCTGAGGGAGCCAGAGGCAGCGGCCACAGCCACAGGGACTAGGAGCAATCGTGGGTGTGTGGAGACACAGCGGGACCTGCAGGGCGCCATCGACAAGCTGCAGGTGAGTGAGTCCTGGCAGGGGTCAGGAAGGGTGGGGTGGGGCAGGTCGCTGCCGAGATGTCACCCCATTATTTCGGCTCCAGAATGACTTCATGGCCCTCGTGAAGGAAAATGCGGACCTGAAGGAGCGGGTGGAAAAACTAGAACTTGGACTCATCCAGCTCTCTGGAGAGACAGACATGATAAGTGAGCAGGAGGCCAGGGCAGGGCAGAGGAGCTGCAGGGTGGTGGGAGGGGTCCCAGTGTCTGAGCCTGCCCTCTCACAGGAAAGTCCATCAAACCAAATGACCTTCAGACAGCAGTGGCCAAGACCCAGCACCAGAAGTAGAACGATGTTAGCATGATGTCTGAGGCCGAGGAGGGGATAAAGGTAAGGTGTACAACATCTCTGCGGGGTTGAGGGGGATGGGGGTGGGTGTGAGCGTGTGTGCTGGCACCCGCGTGGTAGCTGAGCACCCCTATCTCCAGGTGAAGCTGTTGGAGCTGCAGGACCCAGTGATGCAGCTTATGATCGGACACGAGGTCCAGCACCCTGCTAATGATTCCACTCCAGGGGCCCCAGCCCCCCAGGAGCTTGGTGTTGCTGACAAGGATGGTGAGTAGAGCCCTCAGGCGGGGTAGGCAGGCAGGAGCAGGGGAGGCTGGCACTGTACTCAGATCCCCACCTCCCTCTCTCCAAAGAATTTTAGACATGAGCCCGGACGATGACAGCGACAGCCTGGAGCCTGCAGGAGGGAGGGTACACCACACTCCACTGCACAGCAGATTGCTCAGGGCTGTGTGAGCTGCGGGATGGCCAGCAACACCGACCCTTGGGCAGCAGTCCCTCTATGCCGTGCTTTTACCGGGCTGCTGTGAAGGAGGTGGTAAACATCACCATCAGCTAAGAGCTGACCAAGAAATTTACAAAGGAACAAAGTTATAGGATTAGTCTTCTACATGTTTACTTTATTTCAATGTTAGAGCCACTCGTGATGATTTTTGTTTCTAATTTATAGTTTATTTGTTAAAAGTTAAAGGAGAGTGTGTCTTCGTGTGGCTTTCACTGATGTTCACTCTGGCATCCTTTAGCGTCTTTCATTTTTAATTTGATAATCATACGTCATCAGCTCGCCTATCGAGTTTGCCCTTATGTGGTGGGAGTTCAAACACACAAAGACCCACTATCGGTACAAAAGCATTCTCGCTAGTTTGGAATAGGCTGCCATGGTTTTTAACGTTATTGCAGTATGTATATTCACTATGGAATTCAGATACAATTTCCTTATGTCCTGCTATGATAGTTGATGGAATCCTGATCACAGTGAGCTCTTAATTAGCTTAATATGTGCTTTGCCCTCACGTGCACACTGTTTATTATTTGTAAGGTGCCACTATGTGTACCGACATCTAGAGTTGTTGAAAAACTGAGAACTGGAAACAGCCTTTCTTCCATTTTCTGTGCATTGCAAATGGGAGTAATAACATTTTTGGGAGCTTTAAACATCTCACAGAAGAGGAAAGTAGCCTGCTCTGGCAGATATGTGCAGAATGGAGTATTTCCTTCATTCCCATACCAAGAATGAGCGCTGTGCTGCGACAGTTCTTTTAGCGTTTTTCTGTGCTCTGAGCACATAAAGATACTGCATCATGAGCTGTGGCAGCTGAACTCCTTTTTGATGACCTAAAAAGGGATGATTTCTGAGGAATAAAAGGCTCCCATCTTTGACTGTGGATGTGGAAAACCTTTCCTAGCTTAGAGCA
>NW_022447270.1:0-2149 GCF_009761245.1 Sapajus apella | reverse complement strand
GCAGTTCAGAAATCCTTTGCTTCGAGAATCTGGAGACAGATATTTCCATCCATATACAGGCATATCAGATCTAACAGTAAGACTGCGTTTAAAACACAGGATAAACGTCAAGTTCAAACTGCTCTGCTTTGTGTTCGTTCACCTTAGGAAGTTGCATCTATGTTTAGATTCAGCGAGTTAGAAACACGTTTCTTCTAAAAGCTGCGTTTGGATATTCCAGAATGACTGAGACTAAAGGCCATAATGAGAAATATCTTGCTGTAAAACAAAAACGCTTCTATATAGCAGAATGGTTGTCAAGCTGTACAATCTTCTTAAAAAGTTAAACTGACGTGTGTGTGCAGTAGTTCAGAAATGCTTTCGTTGGAGAATCTGAAAGCAGATTTTTACAGCTATACACAGGATTATGAGAACTAGCAGTAAGACTGCGTTTAAAACACAGGAGAATCGTCTAGTTCAAACCGGTCTGCTTTTTCTTCGATCACCTTAGGAAGTTGCCTCTATGATTAGACTCAGCGAGTTAGAAAAACGTTTCTTCTAAAATCTGCATTAGGATATTCCGGAGTGACTGAGACTAAATGCTGTAATGAGAAATATATTACTCTAAAACAAAAACGCAGCTATCTAGCAGAATGGTTGTCAAGCCGTAAAATGATCTTATGGAGTTAAATTGATGTGTGTGTGCAGAGGTTCTGAAATATTTTCTTTGGGGAATCTGGAAAAAGATATTTTCAGCCTTACCCCGGCATTTGAAACCTAGCAGTAAGACTGCGTGTAAAACACAGGAGAAACGTCTAGTTCAAACTGCTCTGCTTTGTGTTCGTTCACCTTAGGAAGTTGCATCTATGTTTACATTCAGCCAGTTAGAAACACGTTTCTTCTAAAAGCTGCGTTTGGATATTCAGGTATGACTGAGACAAAAGGCGGTAATGAGAAATATCTTGCTCTAAAGCAAAAACGCAGATATCTAGCAGAATGGTTGTCAAGCTGTGCAATCAACATACAGAGTAAAACTGACGTGTGTTTGCAGCAGTTCAGAAATCCATTGCTTCGAGAATCTGGAGAGAGATATTTGCAGCCATATACCGGCATAGGAGAACTAACAGTAAGACTGCGTTTAAAACACTGGAGAAACGTCTAGTTCAAACTGCTGTGCTTTGTGTTCGTTCACCTTAGGAAGTTCCATCTATGTTTAGATTCAGCGAATTAGAAACACGTTTCTTCTAAAAGCTGCGTTTGGATATTCCAGAATGACTGAGACTAAAGGCCGTAATGAGAAATATCTTGCTCTAAAACAAAAATACAGCTATCTAGCAGAATGGTTGTCAAGCTGTACAATCAACTTTCACAGTTATACTGATGAGTGTTTGCAACAGTTCAGAAACCCTTTGTTTTGAGAATCTGGAAACAGATATTTCCAGCCATATGCAGGCATATGTTAACTACCAGTGAGACTGCGATTAAAACATTGGAGAAACGTCTATTTCAAACTGCTCTGCTTTGTGCTCGTTCACCATAGGAAGTTGCCTCTATGTTTAGACTCAGCGAGTAAGAAAAACGTTTCTTCTAAAATCTGCAATTGGATATTCCGGAGTGACTGAGACTAAAGGCTGTAATGAGAAATATATTACTCTAAAACAAAAACGCAGCTATCTAGCAGAATGGTTGTCAAGCCGTAAAATCATCTTATGGAGTTAAATTGATGTGTGTGTGTGCAGAGGTTCTGAAATATTTTCTTTGGGGAATCTAGAAACAGATATTTTCAGCCTTACCCCGGCATTAGAGACCTAGAAGTAAGACTGCGTGTAAAACACAGGAGAAACGTCTAGTTCAAACTGCTCTGCTTTGTGTTCGTTCACCTTAGGAAGTTGCATCTATGTTTAGATTCAGCGAGTTAGAAACACGTTTCCTCTAAAACTGGGTTTGGATATTCCAGAATGACTGAGACTACAGGCCGTAATGAGAAATATCTTGCTCTAAAACAAAAACGCAGCTATCTAGCAGAATGGTTGTCAAGCTGTACAATCTTCTTTCAGAGTTAAACTGACATGTGTGTGCAGTAGTTCAGAAATCCTTTCTTTGGAGAATCTGGAAACAGATATTTCCAGCCTTATACATGCATTTAAGATGTAGCAGTAAGACTGCGTTT
>NW_022447269.1:0-2149 GCF_009761245.1 Sapajus apella | reverse complement strand
TCGTTTGAGAATCTAGAAAGAGATATTTCCAGCCATATACAGGCACAAAAGAATTAGCTGAAAGATCGCGTCTAAACCACAGGACAAAAGATTCTTTCAACTGCTCTGCTGTGTGTTCGTTCAACGTAGGAAGTTTCGTCTATGTTTAGATTCAGCGAGTTAGAAACACGTTTTTTCTACATACTGCGTTGGGATATTACTCAGTGAGTGGGAGTATAGGGTGTAATGAGAAACATCTGGCTCCAAAACAAAAACGCAGCTATCTAGCCGAATGGTTGTTAACCTGTAGAATCAACTTACAGAGTTAAACTGATGTGTGTGTGCAGAAGTTCAGAAATCCTTTATTTGGAGAATCTGGAAACAGATATTTTCAGTCATATTGAGGCATAGGAATACAAGCAGTAGGACTATGTTTAAAACAGAGGAGAAACGCCTATTTCAAACTGCTCTGCTTTGTGCTCATTCAACTTAGGAAGCTGGTTCTATGTTCAGATTGAGCGAGTTAGAAACACGTTTCTTCTAATAGCTGCGTTTGGATATTCCAGAGCGAATGAGACTATAGGCTGTAACGAGAAATATCTTCCTCTAAACCAAAAAAGCAGGTATCTAGCAGAATCGTTGTCAAGCTCTGCAATCAACTTACAGAGTTAAACTGATGTGTGAGAGCAGCAGTTCAGAAATGCTTTCCTTGGAGAATCTGGAAACAGATATTTCGAGCCAGATACAGGCATATAAGAACTGGCAGTAAGACTGCGTTTAAAACAGAGGAGAAACATCTCGTTCAAACTGCTCTGCTTTGTGTTTGCTCACCTTAGCAAGTGGCATCTATGTTTAGATTAAGCGAGTTAGAAACACGTTTCTTCTAAAAGGTGCGTTTGGATATTCCAGAGTGACTGAGACAATAGGCAGTAAGGAGAAATATGTTGGTCTAAAACAAAAACGCAGGTATCTAGCAGAATGGTTGTTAAGTTGTACAATCAACTTACATAGTTAAACTGATGTGTAAGTGCAGCAGTTCAGAAATCCTTTCTTTGGACAATCTGGAAACCGGTATTTCCAGCCATTTAGAAGAATATCAGAACGAGCAGTAAGAATGCGTTTAAAACACAGGAGAAACGAGTAGTTCAAACTCCTCTTCTTTATGTTCGTTCACCTTAGGAAGCTGCATCTATATTTAGATTCAGCGAGTTAGAAACACGTTTCTTCTCAAAGCTGCGTTTGTATATTCCAGAGTGACTGAGACTATAGGCTGTAATGAGAAATATATTGATCTAAACCAAAAACGCAGCTATCTAGCCGAATGGTTGTTAACCTGTAGAATCAACTTACAGAGTTAAACTGATGTGTGTGTGCAGAAGTTCAGAAATCCTTTCTTTGGAGAATCTGGAAACAGATATTTTCAGTCATATTGAGGCATAGGAATACAAGCAGTAGGACTACGTTTAAAACACAGGAGAAACGCCTATTTCAAACGGCTCTGCTTTGTGCTCGTTCACCTTAGGAAGCTGGTTCTATGTTAAGATTGAGAGAGTTAGAAACACGTTTCTTCTAATAGCTGCGTTTGGATATTCCAGAGTGAATGAGACTATAGGCTGTAACGAGAAATATCTTCCTCTAAAACAAAAAAGCAGGTATCTAGCAGAATCGTTGTCAAGCTCTGCAATCAACTTACAGAGGTAAACTGATGTGTGCGAGCAGCAGTTCAGAAATGCTTTCCTTGGAGAATCTGGAAACAGATATTTCCAGCCACATACAGGCATATAAGAACTGGCAGTAAGACTGCGTTTAAAACACAGGAGAAACATCTCGTTCCAACTGCTCTGCTTTGTGTTTGCTCACCTTAGCAAGTGGCATCTATGTTTAGATTAAGCGAGTTAGAAACACGTTTCTTCTAAAAGGTGCGTTTGGATATTCCAGAGTGACTGAGACTATAGGCTGTAAGGAGAAATATGTTGGTCTAAAACAAAAACGCAGCTATCTAGCAGAATGGTTGTTAAGCTGTACAATCAACTTACAGATTTAACTGATGTATAAGTGCAGCAGTTCAGAAATCCTTTCTTTGCACAATAGGGAAGGAGATATTTCCAGACGTATACAGGCATATGAGAACTAGCAGGAAGACTGCGTTTAAAACACAGGAGTAACGTCT
>NW_022447268.1:0-2149 GCF_009761245.1 Sapajus apella | reverse complement strand
GTTCTTTTTTCATTTCAGTTTTGGGAGGTCATCAGCGATGAGCATGGGATCGACCCCACAGGCAGTTACCATGGAGACAGTGACTTGCAGCTGGAGAGAATCAACGTGTACTACAATGAGGCTGCTGGTGAGTAGCGGGGTGTGTTAGCAAAAAGATTCCTTCTTCTTAACAGGAATCCTTGCTTCCCATGCTGTGGGAGATGAAACGTCCTAGGAACATGCACGTGACAAAAGCATGCTTCTTGCATATTCATTTCAAATGCCAGCTCCTGGAAAAACACACTTAATGGTGCCCTGAGACTCCTGCCTGTTAGCCACGGCTAAGCACACTCAAGACCTCCATTTTTTTAAAAGCAGAGAACCTCCTGTTCTCCTTTTGTCTCAGATGCTGGAGCTGTCTCTAATGAATGCTGCTGCGAGTCCCTCCCTAAGTACAGGTCTGAGTCAGTTCCCGTTCCCCGCAGGTAACAAATACGTACCTCGGGCCATCCTGGTGGATCTGGAGCCTGGCACCATGGACTCCGTCAGGTCTGGACCCTTCGGCCAGATCTTCAGGCCAGACAACTTCGTGTTCGGTATGTAGTCACGCTCACTGGGAACTGGCCAAATGCCACACCTTCTTCCTCACAGCCCTGCAAAGCACAGTTCTTAGTGTTCAGTGCCAAGGTGACACTGTGTCCACGGGCAGCCCTGAGTCCTGGCCTAGTTCCACCCAGTCCACGGGCGGTCATGGCTCAGAGATCAACACCAGCCTGCAGAGGGCTGCTGCAGCCCTCCCATTGCAGAGCAGCCTCAGACTGGAAGAAGAAAGAGCAAGGAGAAGCTTCAAGCCAGGTTTCATAGGCTACAGGCAACTTCAAAGGACTTCAAAGAGCCAGGGGCCAAAAGCACAGGTTATGACCAGAGCTTAGACAGATGCTGAGGCCACCTTCTCTCCTGGTCACTCTGCCTTCACCTTGCCTATTTAATTGTACTGGAGTATAAAGAGAATGCTTGTTTAAAATGTGTGTATTTCGGCCAGCACGGTGGCTCACGCCTGTAATCCCAGCACTTTGGGACGCCAAGGCAAGTGGATCATGAGGTCAGGAGATCAAGACAATCCTGGCTAACACGGTAAGACTCCATCTCTACTAAAAATACAAAAAATTAGATGGGTATGGCGGCACCCGCCTGTAGTCCCAGCTACTCGGGAGGCTGAGGCAGGAGAATCATTTGAATCTGGGAGGCAGAGGTTGCAGTGAGCTGAGATCACACCAGTCTGGGGGACAGAATGAGAGTCTGTCTCAAAAAATAAAATAAAATAAAATAATAAAATAAAATGTACGTATTTCGAAACCAATTAAGTTTTCTAATTCTATCCTCTTCCTCAATCAATAGCCTCAAATGAGCTAAATTTGCCTCTTACTTTATTACGGTCCCCAATGTCTCTGAGGGTACTGATGGAGAAAATTATTTCTGGCCAAGTGTGGTAGCTCAGGCCTGTAATCCCAGCACTTCAGGAGGCTGAGATGGGAGGATCACCTGAGATCAGAAGTGTGGGACCAGCCTGGCCAACTAAAAATATAAAAATTAGCTAGGTGTGTGGCAGGTACCTGTAATCCCAGCTACTTGGGAGGCTGAGGCAGGAGAATCACCTGAACCTGGGAGGCAGAAGTTGCAGTGAGCCGAGATTGTGCCACTGCACTCCAGCCTCAGCGACAGAGCAGGACTCCATCTCAAAAAAAAAAACAAGAAAAAGAAAAATATTTCTTCAGGTAGTAGTAGAGAATTCAAAAGAGAAGAATCTGCCTGTGTAAGACCAGTTCTACATTCTCCATAGTCAAAATGACAGATTTTGAAATTCCTTATGTCTTAGTGTCTAATGGTCACTTTCCCTCTGGCAGGCCAGAGCAGAGCCGGGAATAACTGGGCCAAGGGCCACTACACAGAGGGAGCCGAGCTGGTGAGGAAGGAGTCAGAGAGCAGTGACTGTCTCCAGGGCTTCCAGCTGACCCACTCTCTGGGGGGCGGCACGGGGTCTGGGATGGGCACCCTGCTCATCAGCAAGATCCGGGAGGAGTACCCAGACCGCATCATGAACACCTTCAGTGTCATGCCCTCACCCAAGGTGTCAGACACGGTGGTGGAGCCCTACAACGCCACCCTCTCC
>NW_022447267.1:0-2149 GCF_009761245.1 Sapajus apella | reverse complement strand
GCTCTTGTTACCCAGGCTGGAGTGCAATGGCGCAGTCTCGGCTCACCACAACCTCTGCCTCCTGGGTTCAGGCAATTCTCCTGCCTCAGCCTCCTGAGTAGCTGGGATTACAGGCTCGCGCCACCATGCCCAGCTAATTTTTTGTATTTTTAGTAGAGACGGGGTTTCACCATTTTGACCAGGATGGTCTCGATCCAATAATTTTTACAAGTTGTAGAGATTATCATACAATAAACATACTTGAATTCTTATCAGTGAGTTTTAGTTTTTTGTTTTGTATGTATATATTAATCCTATTACTCCATGCAGCTTATATCAAAAGTTATGATTCGTCCATGAATTAATGTATTTATTTATTCACTCATTGATCCATCATTCAAAAATATTTATTGACAAGCTATTTTAGACCAAGATCTATGTTAAATTCAAATGTGCAAACATGAATACAAGACAGTCCTTGCCCCTGAGATTCTCATAGTCTACTAAGGGAGAGACACAGATACTTGACCATGCAGCATAGTGTGTACATAAAGATATGTACATATTCTCTTTGAACAGAAAGAAAATAGAAGCTAATTATACTCAGGGGAAGTGGGGTAATTATTTCAACAAGGGGGCAATGTTTGAGCAGGATCTTGGGGAAAAAAAGGATAAATCTCCCTAGTGAACAGAGGCCATTCCTTTCAAGAGGGAACATGGAATGACTGGCCTTGTTGTGACATGGACCTTGAGGAAAATGATGAGAAGTAAGGAAGTGGAGTCAAGGACGGATGCAAATATTTTGAACCCTGTAGACAGTGGGGAACTGGAGAAGACTTCTAAGCACAATCAATATGAGTTTTGAATAAAACTCTCTGGAGATATTATGGGGAATAAATTGGAAGGAAAAGAAGGCAGAGAAAAATGTTAGGATGCTATGAGTTAGGTCAGAGAAAAAATAAGAGTAAACAATGACCATTTATTATTAATTTATTATTTAATTTATTCATTTATATTTAATTAAACACATATTTTCTTAGAGTTTAAATAAACAGACATAATTTCTGTGCTCATGGATTTGTATATCCTAAGTATGAAAGGCTCCATGGACTCTTTTCCCACCTGACCTCAGGCATTTATCCAGGATAAGGATGGGTTTTAGGGAAATCTTTGTGTCAGGTTGTGTTTTTAGCAAATTTAGAAAATGTTTGTGTGTCTGTTATATGTATTTAGATAGATGTCTATGTATGTGTGTGTATATGCACACATATCCATTAATGTATATACACAGACATATACATATGTGTGTATATTTTTTAAACTTCTATAGCATGAAAACACTTTTAGAAAAAATATTGAATTGTTTTAGTATGTATTAAATGCCTACCACATAAAATTCACATTCAAAGTTCAAAAGAAACAGAAGAGGATACAGTGAAAATGACAACTAAGCCATTCTTCCACCTTAATTTTCTAGCCACCTACTTGCCTTCCTAGATGCAATCACTGTTTTTAGGAGTTTTGTATTTCTTTAAGTTATTTTACACAGGTATTGGTATTTGTGTTCTCTCCTTTATGGATGCAGTGTTCTCACCTTGCTAGATAATTCCATATCAGCAATTATGGACCACTATATTTTTTAAAAATTAAAGACTTTTTTCTTTTATTATTATTATACTTTAAGTTCTGGGGTACATGTGCAGAACATGCAGGTTTGTTACATAGGTATACATGTGCCATGGTGGTTTGCTGCATCCATCCCCATCATCTATATTAGGTATTTCTCCTAATGCTATCTCTCCTCTAACACCCACCTCCTGCTAACCCTCCCCTAGCCCCCTACTTCCTAACAGGCCCCAGTATGTGATGTTCCCCTCCCTGTGTCCATGTGTTCTCATTGTTCAACACCCGTTTATGAGTGAGAACATGCAGTGTTTGGTTTTCTGTTCTTGTGTCAGTTTGCTGAGAATGATGGTTTCCAGCTTTATTCATGTCTCTGCAAAGGACATGAACTCATCCTTTTTTATGGCTGCATAATATTCCATGGTATATATGCGCCACATTTTACTTATCTAGTCTATTATTGACGGACATTTGGGTTGGTTCCAAGTCTTTGCTATTGTGAACAGTGCTGCAATAAACATATGTGTGCATGCGTCTTTAAAATAGG
>NW_022447266.1:0-2150 GCF_009761245.1 Sapajus apella | reverse complement strand
AAAAAAAAAAAAAAAAAAAAAAAACCTTGCATTCATGAAATAAAGCAAAGATTATTGTGGCAAAATAACTTTTTAATTTTCTTATGGACTCTACTTGCTATTTAATGGAGGATTTTTGTTTCAATGTTCACCAGGAATATTAGCCTATGGTTTTTTGATGTTGTGTCCTCACTAGATTTTGGTATCAAGATAATACTGCTTTCATATAATGAGTTAGGGAGGAATCCCATCTTGATTTTTGGAATAAATTCAGAATTACTACCAGCTCATCTTTTTATTTGTGATAAAATTTAGCTGTAAATTCACCTGACCCAGAGCTATTTACAGTTGGTGGATGTTTTATTACTACTCCCATTTCATTATATATTTTTGCTCTGTTCAAGATTTTTGTTTCTTTTTTTTTTTTTTTTTTGGAGACGGAGTTTTGCTCTTGTTACCCAGGCTGGAGTGCAATGGCGCGATCTCGGCTCACCACAACCTCCGCCTCCTGGGTTCAAGCAATTCTCCTGCCTCAGCCTCCTGAGCAGCTGGGACTACAGGCACACGCCACCATGCCCAGCTAATTTTTTGTATTTTTAGTAGAGACGGGGTTTCACCATGTTGACCAGGATGGTCTCGATCTCTTGACCTCGTGATCCACCCGCCTCGGCCTCCCAAAGTGCTGGGATTACAGGCTTGAGCCACCGCGCCCGACAAGATTTTTGTTTCTTATTGGTTTAATCTTGGGAGGTTCTGCGTATCTAGGAGTCTATTTTCTCTATATTTTCTAGTTGGCATGCATAGAAATGTTCATAGTAGTCTCTGAGGATATGTGAGATCAGTTGATGCAGAATAAAAGTGTGACAAAAGTCACATTCCCTGATGATAAATCTCTGAAAAAACTAGATGCAGAACAAATACACCTGAAGCCAACAAATGCCACATATAACACAAAAATGAAGGCTGGGCACGGTGGCTCACGTCTGTAATCCTAGCACTTAGGTAGGCCAAGGCAGGCGGATCAGGAGGTCAGGAGCTCAAGACCAGGCTGACCAACATGGTGAAATGGTGAAATCTTGTCTCTACTAAAACATACAAACATTAGCCGGGCATGGTGGTACACGCCTGTAATCTCAGCTACTGGGGAGGCTGAGGCAGGACAATTGCTTGAACCCAGGAGGTGAAGGTTGCAGTGAGCCAACATTGCACCACTGCATTCCAGCCTGGGCAACAGACCCAAGATTCTGTCACAAAAAAAAAAAAAAAAAAAAAAAAAGAAAAAAGGAGAAATTCCTCCAACTTGTAAAATTTTTTTGCAACGTATAACATTCACATTTAAAAATAGAAGACTGCATGGAAATGTGTACTTTGCACTATATCATAGAAATATATATATAAATTTTTGAGATGGAGTTTTGCTCTTGTCACCCAGGCTGGACTGCAATGGCGTGATCTCGGCTCACTGCAACCTCCACCTCTTGGGTTCAAGTGATTCTCTTCACTCATCCTCCTGAGTAGCTGGGTTTATAGGTGCCCGCCACCACACCCACTTAATTTTTGTATTTTTAGTAGAGACGGGGTTTTACCATGTTGGCCAGGCTGGTCTCAAACTCCTGACTTCAGATGATCCACCTGCCTCAGCCTCCCAAAGCACTGGGATTACAGGCATGAGCCACCGCACCCGGCCAGAACATTTAATTTAAAATAATTCACTTACCATTAGCTCTCTAAAAAATTTAATTTATAAAATGTATTTTCTAGCATTTTATATTTGTCACACTATGTGTAAGAATAAGGTTTTTGTTTTACAAACAGAGAAGATGCTAATTTTGTCCTCTTACCTGTGGATAGCATATGCCTTTTATTTTAATTAACTGATCTGAAAGTTATATTGATAAAAAATGCTCCAGTTTAAATATTTTTCAGTGCATTAAAAATACCAATTTTCTCATCAAAACCTACAAAGTACCATGTGAAATGACATGGCACAAATATAACAATGAGAAAACTGTAGGCATCAAACCAATAAAGAAGGGCTGTGATGCATACGTAATTGGAATACACATGAGACAAAGGAAACAAGATATTTAGGAAATAAAAGAAGCAGAATGTATCTTTAAATCTTTTCAGCAATAATCAGCTTTCCAGTCTGGGGAAAATGTCCTATCCAC
>NW_022447265.1:0-2150 GCF_009761245.1 Sapajus apella | reverse complement strand
TGCTGCTCTCTTGGGAAGATATGTCCTAAGAATGTATTATACTAAGAGATTTAACAGGGAGAGAGCTGCCATTAAACACTCTTTTTAAGATCATGTTGGAATCAATGATCTAATCCCACTATAAGTGAGTTATTGACTTCTTAATGTATAAGGGAGGCATCGGCTCCTGAAGTTTGGTGTGCTCTGCTTCTCCCCCAGGGAACAGGGATCTGTCAAAGCCTTAAGGAATGTGAGAAGTTCCCTCTTATGGGAGGAGGAAGTTGGCTGTTAGAAAGTCACAAAGAAGGTCAGCATTTCTTCCTTCTATATGTTCACTATTCAGGCTTAATATTTAAGGGTGTGATTTATAAAGGAAGCATTCATTTTACATATATTGGTCCCTGTTTGAAAGTCTACACGTGTGGCAGTCAGCTAGCAGATGAAATAAGAGAAATCTGTCATAAGGTGTTTAAAAACTTAGACAATCTGTGGGGAACAGAGAAAAATTGTCTTGCTCAACTTAGGAATAGCATAACAAAGCATTAATTTTTCAGATGAGAAATAGTTATAATCTGTTTTCAGATTTGATAGGTAATATACAATTGTATTGAAAATGGAAGGAAGATAGAAAATATGAAAAGGAAAACAACAATAGCTCTCAATACTATTCAGGCAAATGTTGATTGTAAAAGTTTCTGTGAAGAACCATTCAGGTGTATATTTTTTGCAAACTTAAATATACACAATTATATATGTAAGCGTATGTAATGTATATAATATCTTTATCTATGTGTGTTTATCCTCATACTATATATAAATGATTTTAAACTGGGACCATGATGCCCATCTACCCACTCAAAAATCAATGACTCAGCGATCCACTTTAATTGTGGACTGTGGAAAATTTCTTATGATTTATGGCAGCAAACAGTTTAAAAGCATTGTACATATTCTCTTTATAATTATAATTTATCCTCAGTGATCTTCAGACCTCTCTATGTCAATGAACACCTAAGAATATTTAACATGAGGTCTACCTCTTGGACACATTTTTAAGCGTAATGCATAATTGTTGATTATGGGTACAATGTTGTACAGCATCTCTCTAGAGCTTATGCATTGTGCTTGACTGAAACTTTATGTCCCTTGATTATCCCCCTTCTTCAGTCCTTGGCGAACACTATTGCACTCTTTGATTCTCTGAATTTGAGATACCTCACGCAGGTAAAATCATGCAGTAGTTGTCTGTCTGTGTCTGGTTTATGCCAGTTAGCACAATGTCTTCAAAGTTCATCCATGTTGTCATGTATTGCAGAATTTGTTTCTTTTTTAATGGGCTGGATACTATTGCTCTGCTTGTACATTACACATTTGCTTTATACACTCACCTGTCAGTGGGCATTTAGGTTGTTTCCACATCTCGGCTATTGTGAACGGTGCTGCAGTGAACATAGGAGTGCCAACGTCATCAAGATCCTGATTTCAGTTTTTCTGTGAATACTTAGAAATTGTATTGCTGGTTCATATGGTAGTTTTATTTATTTATTTATTTTGAGGATCCTCTGCTATTTTCTATAGTGGTCCCACCATCTGTATGCCCACCAATAGTGTGGTAGGTTTTATGTCTCCCCATATCTTTGTGAATACTTTCTTAAAAAAAAATAGCCATCCTGACCGGTATAAGGTGATGTTTCATTGTGATTTGGATTTGCATTTCCCTGATGACTAGTGATGTGGAGCATTTTTTCATATGCCTGTTGGCCATCTGTATATCTTCTTTGGAGAAATTTCTTTTCAAGTCCTTAGCCCACTTTTTTTTTTTTTCCCGGATTTTCAAATTTAATTAAAACTATTATGAGAATACTCTTTCAGCTTCAAAATCATAAGCTTTATTTTGGTTGTATTTTTTTTCTTTTATTATGAAAATGCATTTAATTGGCTAATAGAAAACCAAACTCCCAACTTCTCCTAGTGTAGACAAGGTGATTTCAACTTCTTTTTTTTTTCCCCATTTATTTATTTTATTGCATTTTAGGTTTTGGGGTACATGTGAAGAACATGCAAAATTGTTGCATAGGAACACACGTGGCAGTGTGATTCGCTGTCTTCCTCCCCATCACCTATATCTGGCATTTCTCCCCTTGCTATCTCTCCCCAGCTTCCCACCCCCC
>NW_022447264.1:0-2150 GCF_009761245.1 Sapajus apella | reverse complement strand
ATAAATAACTTTGAGGCCCTGATATAGCTCAGTTTCCATTCTTAGATTCTTGCGAGTTGCTTTCCATATGACCTCAAAGTTATTTATCTTTTTAGTAAGTTCCCTTTTTCATCAAATAGCTTGAATTCTTACAACCAAAAGAACCTAGTTAGAACACCTTGATTTTATACTTGCCTTGAAGCCTGGTTTATATACTCACACATCACACAGGGAAAAAAAAATCCAACTCCAAAAATGTTCATGAACAATGTAGAGTTTACTGAGCAATTTACAAGGAGAGTTACAACGAAGCCACCACAGCATCTCCTTTAAAATCCCTTCGATCAGCGTTATCTCTCTCCGAAGCCCCAGCTCTAACAGCTGCCCCACCCCTTTTTCCTGTCTTTCTCCGCCTCTCATTCTCTGTAAATCGTGTAGCAAAATTAAAGAAGACACACAAAAGAATCCACAACAAAGCCAGGCACGGTGGCTCGTGTCTGCAATCCCAGCACTTTGGAAGGCTGAGGTAGGAGGATCACTTGAGCTTGGGAGTTGGAGACCAGACTGGGCAACAAAGTGAGACACCATTTCTTAAAAAAAAAAGAATCCACAGCAAAACAAAAACCCAGTGCATGTGATAATTCCTCAGGCGCACCGCGTCAATCCAGCTTTTCACAGCAGGAGAAGCTAAAGCCCAGAGTATTTAGGAGACTTGCTCAGACTCCTCTGTAAGTTAGAAAGAAAATTTGTTTTTGGATCTAGTATCCTTTTCAATCACACCATGCTGCTTAACAAGCATCTTACTCATGGATAATGCAAATGGAAACTGCAGAGTAATGCAAGCCAGAACTTTTCAGGAAAATAGGCTCCAGATTCACGAGTGACTCCATGAGCCCAGGACAAGCATCTCAAGCACACATCAGCAAACAGCTGCTTCAGAACACTTACTCTGGTCCTCTTTTCATCTGCTCCACATCCCAAGGAGACACAAATTTTGGTCTTCTGATGACATCCTTTTGAGTTTTGGAAGCTACGTTTGTCTGAATCATCCCTTTGGACAGAAAAACATAAAAGCAGTGAGAATCAAGATCAGTCCTAGAAAATGACTTCTTGTTATTTTGCAGAGGCTATTTACACAGCAAACGTTCAAGACTGACCTGTATGTATAGGAATAGAGAAAATCCTTTGGGATAAGAATTGCTCACAGTAAAAGACTTGTATCCTTCACTGCCATTAGTAGAAGGCTCAGGAAGCAAAGGAGTAAATGAATATTCAGGAATTAATCTAATCTTTAAATCCAAGTTGGATGGTAAAGGAGGAGAGCTGGGGGAGCCAAATAACAAGACAGCACCCTTGCAAGCTTCCCTGCACCAGATATCAGTGATTATGGGCTGGAATCTGGTAGCTGTCTTCAAGGGTTTTTTTCTACATCAGATATGAAATACCATTTTCAATTCATGTTATAAACCTCGGTCCAAACTGCAACCAGAGTGATCCCTTTCAAAAGTAAATCATAATCCATTGTTAGTGAGAGTGTAAAATGGAACCACCACGTCGGAAAACAGTTTGGTGGTTTCTTATACAGTTAAACATGCACTCCTATATGATTTAGCAATACCATGCCTGGGTATTTACCCAAGAGAAATGAAAACCTGTATCCACACAAAAGCATGCATGAATGCTCACAGCCACATTATTATGATAACCGAAAAGCAGAAATAACCTAAACGTCCGTCAGCTGGTAAAAGAATAAACTATGGAATCGCCTTACAATGGATGTGACTCAGTAATGAAGGGGGAAGAACAACGTGGATGAATCTAAAAAACATTATTTGGAGTGAAAGAAGTCAGCCACATGCAACGTGCCTACTGCAAGCATTGATTAATATGAAGTTCTAGAACAGGTCAAACTAGTTTATAGGGACAGAAAGCAATCAGCAATAGTCTGTGAGGAGAATACAGCAAGTGTATGTGGTGTGGCTGGGGAGACTGACTGCAGAGACAGGAAGAAACTTTTGGGATTGATGGAAATGTTCTATATCCTGCTTAGGATGGCGGTTACATGCATTTGTCAATACTCATCTAACTGCACACTTAAGATACAAAACAAACATAAACCACAAAAAACGCAAATCGGATCATGCCACAACACTGCTCAAAGTCTTCCCAGG
>NW_022447263.1:0-2150 GCF_009761245.1 Sapajus apella | reverse complement strand
TTCATCTTATTGCAATGACAAAACAATGTTTTTACCTGTTTGTAGCTAAGATTCAGGACGTTGGAAAGTTCTTGCATCTGCTGAAGGCTGAGGTATTTCTGTCTCTGAAATCTGTCATTGAGCACACACAGCTGGGTGGAAGAGGACACAGTTCTGGTCTTCTGTCTCTTGACCGGGACCTTGTCTTCCTTTGCTGCGGTGCTACTCTCTGCAGCAGTGGGTCGTTTGCCTTTGGGACTGGTGGAAGAATCTGGGCTGTCCTGAATAAGCAGATCCATGGAGGTGGTGCCAGCCTGTAGTCAAAGCTACTCGGGAAGCCGAGGCAGAAGAATTGCTAGAACTTGGGAGACGGAGATTGCGGTGAGCCGAGATCTCACTAAACTCTGTCTCAGAAAAAAAAAGTTAGCAATATTCTTTGTTTCAAAGTACATCTGTATTACTAATGTTTTACAATTTCTGTCACTCGCTTTTTCCTGCAGGTGAAGACCTGGTTCCAGAACCAGAGAATGAAATCTAAGAGGTGGCAGAAAAACAACTGGCCGAGAAATACCAGTGATGCGACTCAGGTTACAGGAAACTTGATTCTGTTCTTTTCTTTCAGTGATCTTTCAATCTTGTCCATCCCTGAAACACATAGCTCCAGTCACAGACCGCTGTGGTTGTCCTTGTACCCTTTCTGTTAATCCTTCCTTCTCTTTCAGAAGGCCTCAGCACCCACCTACCCCAGCCTCTACTCTTCCTACCACCAGGGATGCCTGGTGAACACAACTGGGAACTTTCCGGTATGGAACAACCAGACCTGGAGCAATTCAACCTGGAGCAACCAGACCCGGAACATCCAGTCCTGGACCAACCACTCCTGGAACACTCAGACCTGGTGCACGCAGTCCTGGAACACTCAGGCCTGGAGCAGTCCCTTCTATAACTGTGGGGAGGACCCTCTGCCGTCCTGCATGCAGTTCCAGCCAAATTCTCCCTCCAGTGACTTGGAGGCTGCCTTGGAAACTTCTGGGGAAAGCCATAATGTAATACAGCAGACCACTAGGTATTTGAGTACTCCACAAACCATGGATTTATTCCTAAACTACTCCACGAACATGCCACCTGAAGATGGGTGGAGATGAATGGAACTGACATGACTCAGTTTCACTCTGAGCACTGGCTGAATCCTTCCTCTCCCCACCTCCCCTCCCTCATAGGATTTTTCTTGTTTGGAAACCACGTGTTCTGTTTACATTATGCCTACCCAGCCAATCTGAATGGAGGGTGGGGTATGGTTGGAGCCTAATCAGAGAGGTTTCTTGGTTTTTTCCTGTTGGATCTTCCTGGAGAAAAGATGTTTTAATAACCTTGGCTGTTCAGGACACCGTGATAGACGCTGTCTCTGGCTAGAGATAAGTAGATCTAATACTAGTTGGGATATCTTTAGGGTTTAGAATCTAGTAAGAAATAAAATACAAATTGGTGTGATAAAGATATATTCCTATTTCGTGGGATTGGGAGGCTTTACTTATTTTTTTAAAAACTCTATTGAGGCCGGGCGCGGTGGCTCAGGCCTGTGATCCCAGCACTTTGGGAGGCCAAGGCAGGCAGATCACCTCAGGTTAGGATTTTGAGACCAGTCTGGCCAACATGGTAAAACCCTATTTCTACTACAAATACAAAAATTAGCTGGGCATGGTGGCGCGTGCCCGTAGGCCCAGCTACTTGGGAGACTGAGGCAGGAGAATCGCTTGAACTGGAAGGCAGAGGTTGCAGTGAGCCTAGATTGTTCCAGTGCACTCCAGCCTGGGCAACAGAGCAAGACTCCATCTAAAAAAAAAAAAAAAAAAAGTAAGCTCTATATAGTCTTTATGGTCCAAAATCTTAATGCCTACGAAGGTGAAAGGTCAGAAAATAAGCATTAAAGCAAAATTCACTACATAAACCACCTTAAGAGACAGCTTGAAAAGCTGCCAATAAGAACTTGGAGATGTGCAAACCTAATTTAAGGTTTTTCAACTTAGCCTTTTTGGGTCTCAGGGTCACCAAAAATATAAACAAATATAATAATAGGAATTAAGCAGAACGGAAATTATGCTCACATGCCAGGCTATCCTTTCCACATCTCTTCCTTTCTTCTAGGAAATTTTGCTTTCTTCGTTCTTTTA
>NW_022447262.1:0-2151 GCF_009761245.1 Sapajus apella | reverse complement strand
ATTTTCCATGTTCTGGGAAGGGTCATGTAAGTGGCCTTGCTTAGTCACTTAAGTGCAGGGTGAGTTGGCTGTTATTCTGGAAAAGGTGTATAATCAGAACTTTGATATCTCAGTCAGTGTCTTTATAAAGTTGTGAGGTCATCACTGCAGAAAAAGGTGGGGATTTCCTTGGCCAAATGCTCCTGGGGTCATGTTCCATTCTAAGAAGTGACCTTGGATGGGAAATGAAAAAAGTTTGGTCACTAAGGGATTCTTGAGCTGAGGAATCTTAGATCAGGAGGGTCTTATAATGGGACAAGATATTGGGGATGGTTTTTCTCTGTAAAGAAGTGATGTGCCCTAAATAGTGTGCTCCAAGATGACCACAGGAATAGATAACATTTAAGGAAAGACCTGGAGAAGGTGAAGAAACACACCCTAAAGCAGAGTCCTTATATCCAAAGCCAAACTTGAGATTAAGTGGTAGATCCTCTTTACTTGGTCCTGTGGTGACCAGTGGGTGGATTAGCATTAAATATCCAATGACTGATCTTTGGCAGAAAGACAAAAAATGAAAATCTGAATTCTTCCCAACCCCAACTTAATTCCCAGAGACAATGGTGAAGACTAATCTGTGACTCCCCATGTGATATGGTTTGGCTGTGTCCCCACCCAAATCTCATCTTAAATTCCCACATGCTGTGGGAGGGACCCAGTGGGAGGTAATTGAATCATGGGGGCAGGTCTTTCTCATGCTGTTCTCATGATAGTGAAGAAGTCTCACAAGATAGAATGGTTTTAAAAAGGGTAGTTCCCCTGCACAAGCTCTCTTTGCTGCTGCCATCCATGTAAGATATGACTTACTCCTCCTTGCTTTTCACCATGATTGTGAGGCTTCCTCAGTCATGTGAAACTGTAAGTCCAATTAAATCTCTTTCTTTTATAAATTGTCCAGTCTCAAGTGTGCCTTTATCAGCAGCATGAAAATGAACTGATACACCATAAAAAGAGAATCTCTTAGAGAGTGATGCCAGATGACCTCTATGGACATGGATCCAAAGCCTGAATAGCCCTCCCCCTCATACAGCACCCAGACAGAGCTCAAAGATGAAGTTAAGCTCCTTCATACAGGAAATAGTCTTATTTGGCCCCAGGTGCAAGTACCTAAACAAATTTTCAAAATTTCAAACAATAATAGAAAAAGGTAAGGAGGGAGGAAGAGAAAACTTGAGCAGTAACTACAGAGGAGAATATATGTGTTGACTAAGCTCAGATATGCCCAAGGCAAACCAGGGAAAATTCCCAGGATAATCCTGCAGTTAAGGTCTGTGTTTTCCTGCTTTGGCTGGATGTGAAGATGTTAGCAAGTGAGCCTCTCTAAGAGAAGGACAGCATCTTTACCACCACTGTTATCAATATTTCAATAGTGAACAACATTGCTGAATGCCTCCTAGAGTCTAAATGCTAGAAATTCAAACATAAATCAACATAATTTTTGTCAGGCTTGGACAAGCTCACCAACCATGAACTTATATGGCTTCCAGCTAAACTGTACTGAATGTCAATTAAACTCTACTATTTTTTGCTTTAGTCCACTAAATCTACATAGGTGTAAGTTAAGATAATTGTGGGAAGTGTCATGTCTATGTCAATTATATTTGACAAGCTCTGGCTCCAGAGAAGCAGTGTACTCAAGACTGAGAAACCTAGGGTGAAGGTGTCCCAGAACATTTGTCTGGAGTTCTCTGGAGCAATACAAGAAAATGAAAAGCAACGTACACTCTAGAAGCCAGAGGGCAGTGCCATAGCTCCCTAGAGGAGTCTGAATCCTCTATTCCCTCTTTTCACATCACTTCTTTATAGAGAAAGACCATTTCCAATATGTTGTCCCATTACAAGACCCTCCTGATCTGAGATTCCTGAGCTCAAAAATCCCTTAGTGACTAAACTTTTTCAGTTTCCATCAGGGTCACTTCTCAGAATGGAACATGACCCCAGGAGCATTTGGCCAAGGAAATCCCCACCTTTTTCTGCAGTGATGACCTCACAACTTTATAAAGACACTGACTGAGATATCAAAGTTCTGATTATACGCCTTTTCCAGAATAACAGCCAACTCACCCTGCACTTAAATGACTAAGCAAGGCCACTTACATGACCCTTCCCAGAACA
>NW_022447261.1:0-2151 GCF_009761245.1 Sapajus apella | reverse complement strand
CAGATATTTCTCTTTACATCCTATACTACCATTCACTGAGGAATATCCAAACGCAAGATTTTAGAAGAAACGTTTATCTAACTCACTGAATCTAATCATTTATTCAAATTCCTAATGTGAACGAACACTCAGAGGAGCAGTTGAAAGAGACGTTTCTCCTGTGGTTTAGACGCGATCTTACCGCTAATTCTTAAGAGCCTGTATATGGCTGGAAATATCTCTTTCTTGATTCTCCAAAGAAAGGGTTTCTAAACTGCTACATTCACACATCTCTTTAACTCTGTAAGGTGAATGTACACCTTGACAATCATTCTGCTACATAGCTCCATTTTTGGATTAGAGCCAGACATTTCTCATTACATCCTATACTCCCATGACTCAGGAATATCCAAACGCAGCTTTTAGAAGAAAAGAGTTTCTAACCCGCTGAATCTAAACATAGATGCAACTTCCTAAGGTAAACGAACACACAGCAGAGAAGTTTGAAACAGAAGTTTCTCCTGTGGTTTAGATTCGATCTTACCTCTAATTCTTATGAGCCTGTATATGGCTGGAAATATCTCTTTCCAAACTCTCCAAAGAAAGGTTTTCTCAACTAGTACATTCACACATCTGTTTACCTCTGAAAGTTGAATATACACCTTCCCAATCATTCTGCTACATAGCCCCGTTTTTGTTTTAGAGCCAGATATTTCTCATTAGATCATACACTCCCATTCCCTCAGTAATATCCAAACGCAGCTTTAAGAAGAATCGTGTTTCTAACTCGCTGAATGTAATCATAGATTCAACTTCCTAATGTGAAGGAACACACAGAAGAGCAGTTTGAAAGAGTCGTTTCTCCTGTGGTTTAGGCGCGTTATTACCACTAATTCTTATTAGCCTGTATAGGGGTGGAAATACCGCTTTGCAAACTCTCCAAAGAAAGGGATTCTGAAAGGCTACATTCACACATCGGTTTAACTCTGTACGTTGAATATACTAGTTGGCAATCATTCTGCTACATAGCTCCGTTTTTGTTTTAGAGCCAGATATTCTAGATAACATACCATACACCCACTCAGTCAGGAATATCCAAACGCAGCTTGTAGAAGAAACGTGTTTCTAACTCGCTGAATCTAATCATAGATGCAACTTCTCAAGGTAAAAGAACACACAGCGGAGAAGTTTGAAACAGGCGTTTCTCCTGTGGTTTAGACGCGATCTTACCGGTAATTCTTATGATCCTGTGTATCGCTGGAAATATCTCTTTCCAGATTCTCCAAAGAAAGGATTTCTGAACTGATACATTCACACATCTGTTTAACTCTGTAACTTGAATAAAAACCTTTGCAATCATTCTGCTACATAGGTCTGTTTTTGTTTTAGAGCCAGATATTTCTCATTACATCCTATACTCCCATTGACTCAGGACTATCCAGACGCAGCTTTTAGAAGAAACCTGTTTCTAACTCGCTGAATGTAATCGTAGATGCAAATTCCTAAGGTGAACGAACACACAGCAGAGAAGTTTGAAACAGACGTTTCTCCTGTGGTTTAGATTCGATCTTACCGCTAATTCTTATGAGCCTGTATATGGCTGGAAATATCTCTTTCCAGATTCTCCAAAGAAAGGGTGTCTGAACTGTTTCATTCCCACATCTGTTTAACTCTGTAAGTTGAATATACACCTTGACAACCATTCTGCTACATAACACGTTTTTGTTTTGGAGCCAGATATTTCTCATTACATCCTATACTCCCATGGACTCAGGAATATCCAAACGAAGCTTTTAGAAGAAAAGTGTTTCTAACTCGCTGAATCTAATCATAGATGCAACTTTCTAATGTGAACGAAAACACAGAAGAGCAGTTTGAAAGAGACGCTTCTCCTGTGGATTAGACGCGATCTTACCGCTAATTCTTATGAGCCTGTATATAGCTGGAAATATCTCTTTCCAGATTCTCCAAAGAAAGCGTTTCTTAACTGCTGCATTCACACGTCTGTTTAGCTCTGAAAGTTGAATATGCGCCTTGACAATCATTCCGCTACATAGCTCCGTTTTTGTTTTACAGCCAGATATTTCTCATTACATCCTATACTCCCCTGACTCAGGAACATCCAAACGGAGCTTTTAGAAGAAACGTGTTTCTAACACGCCGAATCTAAAC
>NW_022447260.1:1459-2151 GCF_009761245.1 Sapajus apella | reverse complement strand
TATGTGTAGATTCACCGAGTTAGAAACACGTTTCTTCTAAAAGCTGCGTTTGGATATTCCAGAGTGAATGAGGCTGTAGGCTGTAACGAGAAATATCTTGCTCTAAAACAAAAACGCAGTTATCTAGCAGAATGGTTGTCAAGGTGTAGAATCAACTTACAGAGTTAAATTGAAGTGTGTGTGCAGCAGTTCAGAAATCTTTTCTTTGGAGAATCTGGAAAATGGTATTTCCAGCCATATACAGGCATATAAGAAATAGCAGTAAGACTGCGTTTAAAATACAGGAGAAACGTATATTTCAAACTGCTCTGCGTTTTGTTCGTTCACCTTAGGAAGTTGCATCTATGGTTAGATTCAGTGTGTTAGAAACACTTTTCTTCTAAAAGCTGCGTTTGGATATTCCAGAGTGAGTGAGATTATAGGTTGTAATGAGAAACATCTTGCTCTAAAAATAAAACGCAGCTATCTAGCAGAATAGTTGTCAAGCTGTACAATCAACTTACAGAGTTAAACTGACGTGTGTGTGCACCAGTTGAGAAATCATTTCTTTGGAGAATCTGGAAACAGATATTTCCGGCCATATACAGGCATATAAGAACTAGCAGTAAGGCTGCCTTTAAAACGCAGGAGAAACGTGTATTTCAAATTGCTCTGCTTTGTGTTCGTTCACCTTAGGAAGTTGCATCTATGTT
>NW_022447260.1:0-1359 GCF_009761245.1 Sapajus apella | reverse complement strand
AACTAGCAGTAAGGCTGCCTTTAAAACGCAGGAGAAACGTCTATTTCAAATTGCTCTGCTTGGTGTGCGTTCAGCTCAGGAAGTTGCATCCATTTTTAGATTCAGCGGGTTAGAGACACGTTTCTTCTAAATGCAGCGTTTGGATATTCCAGAGTCAGTGAGACTGTAGGCTGTAATGAGAAGTATCTTGCTCTAAAACAAAAACGCAGCTTTTTTGCAGAATGGTTGTTAAGCTGTAGAATGAACTTACAGAGTTAAACTGAAGTTTGCACGCAGCAGTTCAGATATCTTTTTTTTGGAGTATCTGCAAACAGATATTTCCAGCCATTTACAGGCTTATGAGAACTAGCAGTAAGACTGCGTTTAAAACACAGGAGAAACATCTATTTCAAACTTCTTTGCTTTGTGCTCGTTCACCATAGTAATTTGCATTTATCTTTTGATTTAGTGAGTTAGAAACACGTTTCTTCTAAAAGCAGCATTTGCATATTCCAGAGTGAATGAGACTATAAGCTGTAATCAGAAATATCTTGCTCTGAAACAAAAACGCAGCTATCTAGCACAAATGGTTGTCAAGCTGTACAATCAACTTACAGAGTTAACCTGATGTGTGTGCGCCGATGTTCAGAAATCCTTTCTTTGGAGAATCTGGAAACAGATATTTCCATGCATATACAGGCATATAAGAACTAGCAGTAAGGCTGTGTTTAAATCACAGGAGAAACGCCTAGTTCAAACTGCTCTACTTTGTGTTTCCTCAACTTTGCAAGTTGCTTCCATGTTTAGATTCAGAGAGTTACAAACACGTTTCTTCTACAAGCTGCGTTTGGATATTCCAGAGTGACTGAGACTGTAGGCTGTAATGAGAAATATCTTGCTCTAAAACAAAAACGCAGCTATGTAGCAGAATGGTTGTCAAGCTGTACAATCAACTTACAGAGTTAAACTGATGTGTGTGTGCAGCAGTTCAGAAATGCTTTCTTTGGAGAATCTGGAAACAGATATTTCCAGCCATATAAGGCATATTAGAACTAGAAGTAAGACTGCGATGAAACACAGCAGAAACCTCTAGTTCAAAGTGCTCTGCTTTGTGTTCGCTGACCTTAGGAAGATGTATCTATGTTTAGATTCAACGAGTTAGAGACTCGATTCTTTTAAAAGCTGCTTTTGGATATCCCAGAGTGACTGAGATTATAGGCTCTAATGAGATATATCTTGCTTTAAACAAAAGCGCAGCTATGTAGCAGAATGTCTGTAAAGCTGTACAATCAACTTACAGGGTTAAACTGATATGTGTGTGCAGCAGTTCTGAAATGCTTTGCTTCGATAATCTGGAAACAGATATTTCCAGCCATATAC
>NW_022447259.1:0-2151 GCF_009761245.1 Sapajus apella | reverse complement strand
AGTATGGCCATTTTCACGATATTGATTCTTCCTAACCATGAACATGGAATGTTTCTCCATCTGTTTGTGTCCTCTCTTATTTCGTTGAGCAGTGGCTTGTAGTTCTCCTAGAAGAGGTCCTTTACATTCCTTGTTAGTTGTATTCCTAGGTATTTTATTCTCTTTGTGGCAATTGTGAATGGAAGTTTGTTCTTGATTTGGCTCTCTTTAAGTCTGTTATTGGTGTATAGGAATGCATGTGATTTTTGCACATTGATTTTGTATTCTGAGACTTTGCTGAACTTGCTTATCAGTTTCAGGAGGTTTGGGGCTGAGACGATGGGGTCTTCTAGATATACAATCATGTCGTCTGCAAATAGAGACAATTTGACTTCCTCCTTTCCTATTTGAATGCCCTTTATTTCTTTTTCTTGCCTGATTGCTCTGGCTAGAACTTCTAATACTATATTGAATAGCAGTGGTGAGAGCGGGCATCCTTGTCTGGTGCCACATTTCAAGGGGAATGCTTCCAGTTTTTGCCCATTCAGTATAATATTGGCTGTTGGTTTGTCATAAATAGCTTTTATTATTTTGAGATACGTTCCATCAATACCTAGCTTATTGAGGGTTTTTACCATAAAGGGCTGTTGAATTTTGTCAAAGGCCTTCTCTGCATCAATTGAGATAATCATGTGATTTTTGTCTTTGGTTCTGTTTATGTGGTGAATTATGTTTATAGACTTACGTATGTTGAACCAGCCTTGCATCCCCGGGATGAAGCCTACTTGATCATGGTGGATAAGCTTTTTGATGTGCTGTTGCAATCGGCTTGTCAGTATTTTATTGAAGAGTTTTGCATCTATGTTCATCATAGATATTGGCCTGTAGTTTTCTTTTCTTGTTGAGTCTCTGCTGGGTTTTGAAATCAGGATGATGTTGGTGTCATAAAATGATTTGGGAAGAATTCCCTCTTTTTGTATTGTTTGGAATAGTTTCAGAAGAAATGGTACCAGCTCCTCTTTGTATGTCTGGTAGAATTCAGCTGTGAACCCATCTGGACATGGCTTTCTTTGGGTGGTAAGCTCTTAATTGCTGCCTCAACTTCAGACCTTGTTATGGGTCTGTTCAGGGTTTCGGCTTCTTCCTGGTTTAGGCTTGGCAGGAGGCAAGTGTCCAGGAATTTATCCATTTCTTCCAGGTTTACTAGTTTGTGTGCATAGAGTTGTTTGTAATAATCTCTGATGATGGTTTGAATTTCTGTGGAATCTGTGGTGATATCCCCTTGATCGTTTTTTATTGCATCAATTTGGTTATTCTTTCTTTTCTTTTTTATTAATCTGGCTAGTGGTCTGTCTATTTTGTTGATCTTTTCAAAAAATCAGCTCCTGGATTTATTGATTTTTTGAAGGGTTTTTTGTGTCTCTATCTCCTTCAGTTCTGCTCTGATCTTAGCTATTTCTTGTCTTCTGCTAGACTTTGAGTTTTTTTGATCTTGCTCCTCTAGCTCTTTCAGTTTTGACGATAGGGTGTCAATTTTTGATCTCTCCTTGCTTCTCATGTGGGCACTTATTGCTATATATTTTCCTCTAGAGACTGCTTTAAATGTGTCCCAGAGATTCTGGTATGTTGTGTCTTCATTCTCTTTGGTTTCGAAGAACATCTTTATTTCTGCCTTCATTTCATTGTTTATCCAGTCAACATTCAAGAGCAAGTTGTTCAGTTTCCATGAAGCTGTGCGGTTCTGGGTTAGTTTTTGAATTCTGAGTTCTAACTTGATTGCACTGTGGTCTGAGAGACTGTTTGTTACGATTTCCGTTCTTTTGCATTTGCTGAGGAGTGATTTACTCCCAATTATGTGGTCAATTTTAGAGTAGGTGTGATGTGGTGCTGAGAAGAATGTATATTCTGTGGATTTGGGGTGGAGAGTTCTGTAAATGTCTATTAGGTTTGCTTGGTCCAGGTCTGAGTTCAAGTCCTGGATATCCTTGTTAATTTTCTGTCTGGTTGATCTGTCTAATGTTGACAATGGGGTGTTCAAGTCTCCCACTATTATTGTGTGGGAGTCTATGTCTCTTTGTAAGTCATTAAGAACTTGCCTTATGTATCTGGGTGCTCCTGTATTGGATGCATATATATTTAGGATCGTTAGCTCTTCTTGTTGCATTGATCCTT
>NW_022447258.1:305-2152 GCF_009761245.1 Sapajus apella | reverse complement strand
AGAGCCAGATATTTCTCATTAAACCCTATACACCCATTCACTCAGGAGTATCAAAACGCAGCTTTTTCGAGAAACGTGTTTCTAACTCGCAGGATCTAAACATAGATGCAACTACCGAAGGTGAACGAACACACAGTGGAGCTGTTTGAAAGAGACGTTTCTCCTATGATTTAGATGCGATCTTAATCTAATTATTAAGATTCTGTATATGGCTGGAAATATCTCTTTCCAGATTCTCCAAAGAAAGGGTTAGTGAACTGCTACATTCACACAACTGGTTAACTCTTTAAGTTTAATATACACCTTGACAATGATTCTGCTACATAGCTCCGTTTCTGTTTTAGAGCCAGATATTTCTCATTAAAACCTATACTCCCATTCACTCAGGAATATCTATACGCAGCTTTTTGGAGATACGTGTTTCTATCGCGCAGAATGTAAACATAGATGCAACTTCCGAAGGTGAACGAACACACAGTGGAGCAGTTTGAAAGAGACGTTTCTCGTATGATTAAGTTGCGATCTTAAAGCTAATTCTTCAGAGTGTCTATATGGCTGGAATTATCTCTTTCCAGATTCTCCAAAGAAAGTGTTAGTGAACTGCTACAATCACACAATTGTTTAACTCTGTAAGTTTAATATATACCTTGACAATGATTCGGCTACATAGCTCCGTTTTTGTTTTAGAGCCACATATTTCTCATTAAACCCTGTAGTCCCATTCACTCAGGAATATCCAAACGCATGTTTTTGCAGAAACGTGTTTCTAACTCGCAGAATGTAAACATAGATGCAACTTCCCAAGGTGAACGAACACACAGTGGAGCAGTTTGAAAGACACGTTTCTCGTATGATTTAGATGTGATCGTAAAGCTAATTCTTAAGAGTCTGTATATGGCTGGAAATATCTCTTTCCAGATTCTCCAAAGAAAGGGTTAGGGAACTGCTACATTCACAGAATTCTTTAACTCTGTAAGTTTAATATACACCTTGACAATCATTCTGCTACATAGCTCCGATTTTGTTTTAAAGCCAGATAATTCTCATTAAACCCTATACTCCCATTCACTCAGGAATATCCAAACGCAGTTTTTGGAGAAAGGTGTTTCTAACTCGCAGAATCTAAGCATAGATGCAACTTCCGAAGGTGAACGAGCACACAGTGGAGCAGTTTGAAAGAGACGTTTCTCGTATGATTTAGATGCGATCTTATAGCTAATTCTGAAGAGTCGGTATATGGCTGGAAATATCTCTTTCCGATTCTCCAAACAAACGGTTGATGAAGTGCTACATTCACACAATTGGTTACCTCTGTAAGTTTAATATACACGTTGACAATCATTCTGCTACATAGCTCCGTTTCTGTTTTAGAGCCAGATATTTCTCATTAAAACCTATACTCCCATTAACTCAGGAATATCTATACTCAGCTCTTTGGAGAAACTTGTTTCTAACTCGCAGAATGAAAACATAGATGCAACTTCTGAAGTTGAACGAACACACAGTGGAGCAGTTTGAAAGCGACGTTTTTCGTATGGTTAAGTTGCGATCTTTAAGCTAATTCTTAAGAGTCTGTATATGGCTGGAAATGTCTTTCCAGATTCTCCAAAGAAAGTGTTATGAACTGCTACATTTACTCAATTGCTTAACTCTGTAAGTTTAATATACACCTTGACAATCATTCTGCTACATAGCTCCGTTTTTGTTTTAGAGGCAGTTATTTCTCATTAAACCCTATACTCCCATTCACTCAGGAATATCCAAACGCATGTTTTTGCAGAAACGTGTTTCTCCTCGCAGAATCTAAACATAGATGCAGCTTCCGAAAGTGAACGAGCACACAGTGG
>NW_022447258.1:0-205 GCF_009761245.1 Sapajus apella | reverse complement strand
TTCACTCAGGAATATCCAAACGCATGTTTTTGCAGAAACGTGTTTCTCCTCGCAGAATCTAAACATAGATGCAGCTTCCAAAAGTGAACGAGCACACAGTGGAGCAGTTTGAAAGATACGTTTCTAGTATGATTTAGCTGCGAACTTATAGCTAATTCTTAAGAGTCTGTATATGGCTGGAAATATCTCTTTCCAGATTCTCCAA
>NW_022447257.1:0-2152 GCF_009761245.1 Sapajus apella | reverse complement strand
CCTCGCCCCGCCCCTCACGCCCTCGCCCCGCCCCTCACGCCCTCGCCTCGCCGCTCACGGCCCCGCCCCTCACGCCCTCGCCCGCCGCTCACACCCTTGCCCCGCCGCTCACGCCCTCGCGCTGCCGCTCACGCCTTCAGCCCACAGTTCACGCCCTCGCCCCGCCCCTCGCGCCCTCGCCCCGCCCCTCGCGCCCTCGCCCGGCCCTTGGTACCCTCACCCTGTCCCTCGCACCCTCGCTCCGCCCCTCGCACCCTCGCCCCGCCGCTCACGGCCTCGCCCCGCCCCTCACGCCCTCGCCCCGCCCCTCACGCCCTCGCCCCGCCCCTCACACCCTCACCCCGCCCCTCGCACCCTCACCCCGTCCCTCGCTCCCTCGCCCCCTTCACCCCCCGCGGCTCACACCCTCACCTTGCGGGGCCCTCTTCTTACCACACCAAAGCGTCTACAGACCCCCTTTCTGTTTCAAGGGAGTGGAGCCCAGTCCATACTGAGTGAGCCCGTCCTGCCACTCTAATGAGGGTCTGAGTGTCCAGCTGCTGCTCGCCGAGGACACTCAGCTCCTACGGATCCCTGCCCCGGCGTCAGCGGCTCCTTCCCTCCAGGCAGGGCCTGCCCTTGCTTCTCATCCCCGAGACCCAGGCCTCCTGAGCTCCCCACAGCTCCACTCGGGCAGGCAGCAGGACCCGGGCAGCAACCCCGGGTAACCTGGGGGGCTCCATGGCACGCGCAGTGGCCTGGTGTCCCCACCCAAAAATGATCTCCTCAATTCAGTGTCTCTTTTGTGTTCCGATACCATCTGCCTAATTCTTGACCCACCCATGTTTGCTCCATGGGCGAAATGATCGGATCGCCCTCCCTCCGCTCCCCTCCGCTCCCCTCCCCTCCCCGCCCCGCCCCGCACTATGCAGCTCCCTGAGCCAAGACTCAAAAAGCAAACAGGCCCTATTATTTTTAGAAAAGCAAAGCACCTCCTTTCTCTGCATTCTTCGTTACTTAGGGAGTGGACTTTCACCTGCAGGATTCATGGAATCTGTTGGGAAGCTGGCCAGGGTCCACTCTGATGGGTTTACCTGGACCCACTGAGGCAGGGACTTCCCGGCCTCACTCACCGGACAGTGCTCCCCAAACAGACGTGGCCTGGGGAGGAGAGATGCTCACACTTAGGAAAAAGACGCCGCAGTTCTGGGATCCCTTCCCCCTTTTTTAAACCCATGAGAGATGAAAGACTAGCCGGCCTGTGAAATGAAAAGAACAAAATAGACCCAGGTACAGAGCGCGGGGAATGCTGGGCGCCCTCTTGGCCTCCGCCATCCTGTCCATGTGTGATTCGAATGGACGGACTCTGGGCAGAGCCGGAGCCGGGAGCCCCCCCAGGGAGGCTGCAGGGAGAGCCTGGGCAGCCTGCGACACCACTCAGGTCCTCTGATGTGCGCTTTTGCGCTTTGGTTTTTGAACCTTAGGAGTGAACTACCAATTTAAGAGTCTTTTATTTATTTTTTTTCTTTTCAGAGACGGGGTCTCACTCTGTCGCCCAGGCTGGAGTACAGTGGCACAGTCACAGCTCGTTGCATCCCTGACCTTCTGAGTTCAAGAGATCCTCCTGCTTCAGCCTCCTGAGGAGCTGGGACTAGAGGCGCACACCACCACGCCCGGCCAAGTTTTGTACGTTTTGTACAGATGGGGGTCTTGCTGTGTTGCCCAGCCTGGTCTTAAACTCTGGGCTCAAGTGGTCAGCTCACCTCAGCCTCCAAAGAGTCAGGATTATAGGTGTTCCACTGCAACCCACCTAAAAGTCATTTTAAAAGTTAAAAGAAAAAAGGCATCTGAAAGAAGACAGATGGTGCCCTTTCATGTATAGAAAAGTCAGTAGCAGGAGAGCTGTTTATGGAGAGCATTGAATGTGGTAAAGCCAGCAAGAAAGGCAGAGAAAGCAGGAGAATTCAGGGCGTGGTCTCCATGTGCAGAGTGGCTTAGGCGGCACAATGAGGCTCATGAGCCCTTGGCTGAGGAGGCAGGGTTCACAGGGGTTAACTTTGTCTCCCTTAAATGGAATATCCTGTTTTATGAATTCTCTCGCATGATTTATATGTTTATTTAAGATGGTTGGGCATGGTGGCTCACACCTATAATCCCAGCACTTTGGGAGGCC
>NW_022447256.1:1037-2153 GCF_009761245.1 Sapajus apella | reverse complement strand
GAAACGTCTGTTTGAAACTTCTCTGCTGTGTGTCCGTTCACCTTAGAAAGTTACATCTATGATTAGATTCACGGAGTTAGAAACACGTTTCTTGTGAAAGCTGCGTTTGGATATTCCTGAGTGAAATGGAGTATAGGATGTAATGATAAATATCTGGCTCTAAAACAAAAACGGAACTATGTAGCAGAATGATTGTCAAGGTGTACATTCAACTTAAAGAGATAAACAGATGTGTGAATGTAGCAGTTTAGATACCCGTCCTTTGGAGAATCTGGAAAGAGCTATTTCCAGCCATATACAGGCTCTGAAGAATTAGCGGTAAGATCACGTCTAAACTACAGGAGAAACGATTCATTCAAACTGCTCTTCTGTGTGTTCGTTCATCTTAGGAAGTTGCATCTATGATTAGATTCAGCGAGTTAGAAACACGTTTCTCCTAAAAGCTGCGATTCAATATTCCTGAGTGAATGGGATTGTAGGATGTAATGATAAATATCTGGCTCTAAAACAAAAACGGGGCTATGGAGCAGAATGATTGTCAAGGTGTATATTCAACTTAAAGAGTTAAACAGATGTGTGAATGTAGCAGTTCAGAAACCCTTATTTGGAGAATCTGGAAAGATATATTTCCAGCCATAGACAGGCTCATAATAATTAGCGGTAAGATCGTCTGTGAACCACAGGAGAAACGTCTGTTTCAAGCTTCTTTGCTATGTGTTCATTCACCTTAGGAAGTTGCATCTATGGTTGGATTCAGCGAGTTAGAAACAAGTTTCTTCTAAAAGCTGCGTTTGGATCTTCCTGAGTGAATGGGAGTGTAGGATGTAACGAGAAATATCTGGTTCTAAAACAAAAACGGAGCTTTGTTGCAGAATGATTGTCAAGGTGTATATTCAACTTACAGTGTTAAACAGATATGTGGATGTAGCAGTTATGAAACCTTTTTTTAGAGAATTTGGGAAGGGATATTTCCGGCCATATACAGGCTCATAAGAATTGGCGGTAAGAGGCCTGGCGCGGTGGCTCAAGCCTGTAATCCCAGCACTTTTGGAGGCCAAGGCGGGTGGATCACGAGGTCAAGAGATCGAGACCATCCTAGTCAACATGGAGAAACCC
>NW_022447256.1:0-937 GCF_009761245.1 Sapajus apella | reverse complement strand
AAACTGCTCTTCTGTGTGTTCGTTCACATTAGGAAGTTGCATCTATGATTAGATTCAGCGAGTGAGAAATACGTTTCTTCTAAAGGTTGAGACTGGATATTCCTGAGTCAAAGGGAGTATAGGATGCAATGAGAACTATCTGGCTCTAAAACAAAAACGGGGCTATGTAGCAGAATGATTGTCAAGGTGTATATTCAACTTACAGAGTGAAACAGATGTGTGAATGTAGCCGTTGAGAAACCCTTTCTTTGGAGAGTTTGGTATGAGTTATTTCCAACCATATACAGGCTCGTAAGAATTAGCAGTAAGATCGAATCTAAATCACAGGAGAAACGTCTCTTTCAAACTGCTCTTCTGTGTGTTCGTTCACCTTAGGAAGTTGCAGCTATGATTAGATTCAGCGAGTTAGAAACACATTTTTCCAAAAGCTGCATTTGGATATTCCTGAGTGAATGGGAGTATAGGATGTAATGAGAAATATCTGGCTCTAAAACAAAAACGGAGCTATATAGCAGAATGATTGTCAAGGTGTATATTCAACTTAGAGAGTTAAACAGATGTGTGAATGTAGCAGTTGAGAAACCCTTTCTTTGGAGAGTTTGGAAAGAGATATTTCCAGCCATATACAGGCTCATAAGAATTAGCGGAAAGATCGAATCTAAACCACAGGAGAAACGTCTGTTTCAAACTTCTCGGCTGTGTGTTCGTTCACTTTAGGAAGTAGCATCTATGTTTAGCTTCAGCGGGTTAGAAACACGTTTCTTCTAAAAGCTGCGTTTGGATATTCCTGAGTCAATGGGAACACAGTATGTAATGAGAAATATCTCGCTGTAAAAGAAAAATGGCGCTATGTAGCAGAATTATTGTCAAGGTGTATGTTCAACCTGCAGAGTTAAACAGATTTGTGAATGTAGCAATTCAGAAACACTTTCTTTGG
>NW_022447255.1:0-2153 GCF_009761245.1 Sapajus apella | reverse complement strand
AAAAATACAGAAATTAGCCAGGCTTGGTGGTGGGCGCCTGTAATCCCAGCTACTCGGCAGGCTGACACAGGAGAATCACTTGAACCCAGGAGAGGTTGCAGTGAGCCGAGGTTGTGCCACTATTCACCAGCCTGGGCAACAGAGTGAGACTCCATCACAAAACAAAAAAAAGAAAGAAAGAAAGAAAGAAAAAAGAAAAAAAAAGAAAAAGTACATTGAGATTTGAAGAAAAAGAAAAGAGGGCTGTAGGTGACGGACTAGAAATAATGTTGGGAGAAATAATGTGAGATGAGTCCGTAGAATGAGAGGCTGAGAATTTTCATTCCTATTTAGGGGAGGAAGAGAGAATGAGGTGGTGAGGGGTGCAGAAAGATGAGAAAGTCCTTGTCAATCACATGGCTAGAGACTAATGATCACTGAGAAAGAAATAACATATACAATCATATGCAGAGTATTTCTCAATCAAAATTTCACTAGGGTGCTGCAGAAGTAAGCTGGCTTTACTTCCCCAGTGGAAAACCAGAAAGAAACACACGGCCCTGAGATCCTCACCAGCCTTGTCCCGGAACTCAAATATGAGGATTAGACAGTCCCTGGGATCACATATGAAAAAGCTTCAGAAGATGTCAACAGAATCACACTTAAAGAAGTTGTTTTTTTTTTTTTTTTTTCCAGACGGAGTATTGGTCTGTTGCCAGGCTAGAGTGCAGTGGTGCGATCTCAGCTCACTGCAACCTCTGCCTCCCGGGTTCAAGCAATTCTTTTGCCCCAGCCTCTTGAGTAGCTGGGAGTACAGGTGCCCACCACCACGCCTGGCTAACTTTTGTATTTTTAGTAGAGACGGGGTTTCACCATCTTGGCCAGGATGGTCTCCTTATCTCTTGACCTCGTGATCCACTCTCCTTGGCCTCCCAAAGCGCTGGTTTTACAGGTGGAAGCCACCGCGCCCGGCCAAGTGTTTTCTTTTCTTTTCTTTTTTTTTTTTTTCTCCAGACGGGGTCGTCTCGCTCTGTCGCCCAGGCTGCAGTGCAATGGCTCATTGCAACCTGTGCTTCCCTGGTTCAAGCGATTCTTCTGCCTCAGCCTCCTGAGTAGTTGAGATTACAAGTGCACGCCACCACACCTGGGTACTTTTTGTATTTTTAGTAGAGAGGGGGTTTCACCATGTTGGCCAGGCTGGTCTCAAACTCTTGATCTCAAGTGAGCCACCCACTGAAGCCTCCCAAAGTGCTGGGATTACAGGTGTGAGCCGCCGCTCCCGGTTGAGACTCAGACTTCTATCTCCATGATCTCTCTTCCTCAAATCCGCCCCACTTAAGCGTGCAGAAAACTCCCTGACTCATGCATTCTGCGCTGGAAAAATGAGATCGAGATGGCCAACCAGCTTCTCCACCATCGTGGGTTCACTGAAAGGAGACCTGTCCCTGACTCAACCCACAGAAAGCATCTAATGTGCCTGAAAGTAGAAATAATATCCCAGAGGACAGCCAGAGGCAGAGGGGAAGGCAGGATCGTCTCCAGCCCTGGACCCTCTGCTCTAACTTGGCTGAAGCAGACACTGGATCAGCGTGGCTGTTCAGAAGCAGTACGTGGTAGGTTTGTTTCAGAGGTGCCCTGGGCACACCTCCTAACCATCCTTCCCGCACTCCTGAATGTCCCCTTTGAGACCTCGTCCCAATGGGTGGCACTCAACTGCTTTCTACGCCAAGGCAAACCTGGCTTATGCCGCCATCTAGTGTCAAAACGGAGGCAGTGACTTAGCTGGAAAAAAAGAAAAAAAAAAATCAACAGGTAAATTAAAAATAAAAACTCCGGCTGGAGACCGCGCCATTGCACTCCAGCCTGGGTAACTAGCGAAACTCCGTCTCAAAAAAAAAAAAAAAAAAAAAACTCCGGCTGCCGAACTCCTCGCGTGCGGCGGCCGCGGACAGCCCGGCGTCCGGCCGGACGGAGAGCCCTGGTCCGGGGCGCCGGGGCGGCGATCGGCTGCGCCCCGAAGCGGCGGTGACCCCTGGGGCTGTGAGCCCGGCGTGCCCCGTCGGAGCCTCCCGCACCGCCTGGGCACCCGGCGGCCGACTAGGGCTCGTGGGAGCGCGTCCGCCGGCTGGCAGCGCAGGGCGAGCCGGCGCCTTCCCCCGGGACCTGCAGCCTGC
>NW_022447254.1:0-2153 GCF_009761245.1 Sapajus apella | reverse complement strand
ATGTGAATTTTTTAGCAGATGCAATTCATATTCACTTTCAAGTTTCTAAAATCTTGGGTATGCCATCCTGTAGAAAATCACATTACCAAAAACATGACAAGAGTCTAAATCCAGCATCTCAATGGAAAATATAAAACATGGAGGAACCATAGTAGGGATTATTGGTAAAACTCCCTGTACTAGTTTTCTAGTTAGAGCAGGAGTTCTCAAATTATGTTCTGTAGCATTTAACAAATGTTCATGTATCAGTTAGAATTATACTCAAACTTAGTGCATAGAATACCCTACTGTAATTCCTTAAATAACTGAGCCATTAAGTGGTCTCATTCCACAGGAAGTCCAGGTGTTCCTAGGAAGAAGGAGATTCTCAGTTCTTAGTCTTACTTGGGAGACAGGATTCTGCAATGTGACAATTCAAAGATTGCAGAGGGCCCTATAGAAGCAAAACTGGGAGCAGAGGGTTTACATAGAGAGGCAGTATACTCTGAAAGGGGAGGCAGAGCGGGCCGCTGAAAGGTGCCAGCAACAGCCCTGAGCGTTCTGCATGAGGTTTATGAGGTTTTTGTAATGTTGGATTGTTCTTGAAGTTCCTACCTTTGTCTCAAGTCTCCACCTTTTTCTTTCTCTAGTTTTTCCACTTCTGTCCTAAGTCCCCACCTTTCCCCATCTAGTTCCTGCCCAGGCCTGTGGAATTCTTCCTTACTCTCTGTTGATGTGCACGTGCAAACCAGGTGTTGGATAGGAATTCTACCTAATGGGTGCATCATTCACCCCAGGAAAGTTGTATAGTGGTTAAACCTGTACTCACTGCTCCTGCATATCTCTTAGGGATTTCTCTTCTGCCCTCTTTCCTTATCAGCATTCATCAACTGACATCCTGACAGGTTAACTGCAGAGTGAGGGATGACTGCGAGTCTTAAGGGACACCGCTTTCTGCCTAGGTATTTTCCCTCTTCTCTGCTCATATATCTAGCAAGGATGTTTTGGATGGCTTCTGTGCTGAGATTTTTCAGCCCTCCCTTTTCTCAGGGTCTCCCCCTGCTGCTCATGTCTAGCTATCAGCATACTCTAACACAGGTGCAGGCAGTACTCTCATCAGTGACCACCATCAGCTTTCTTGGAAGAGGGAGACATCCTTGGTGTGCAGCACTTGTGAATTCATTTGCCATGGTGGTGGTTAGTCTTTGTGAGCTCAGACAAGCCATTTGTTTTTCAGTTTTTGGTCTCTGCAACCCTGAGCCCTCTTAGCATTCCTGTAGACACACAGAGCCTGGAAGAGCAAGGGGTTAAAGCTTTAGGACTCAACGCCAACTGCTTGAGAAGAATCATTTTGTCCTTTAAATCCAGGGTCCACAAACTTTTCTGGTAAAGATATTTAGTATATATTTTAGTGTTTTCTGGCCATACTGTCTTGCAGTTACTACTCAATAATGCCACTGTAGTGCAGAAACAGCCATAGACAATACAAAAATGAATGGGTGTGGTTGTGTTCCAATTAAAATTTTATTTACAAAAATTGGCCCCTGGCTAAATTTGGCCAATGGATAGGGTTGCCACATTTAACACATGAAAATATAGGAGGCTTAAAATAGAATTTCAGATAAACAACAATTAACTTCCTTAATCTAGGTATGTCCTAAACAATTATTTGTTATTTCTATGAAATTCAAACTTAACTAGGTATCATATATTTTATCTTTCAACTCTACTGCAAGTTGTAATGTGATGACTTCTGGTTTAGACAGATTTTCTGAGGAGGAATTCAGTAAGGTTCTCCAGACCCCAGGAAGATTCACAGCTTTATTAGTTGCAGCATCAATGCCAATCAATGCATATGAGTGTTGCTGTATTTTTCTTGCCATGGCCTTACTCTCCTTTCTCCCTCATGCTTGCACCCTGAGATCACCTACTCTATTTTTCTGCTATGGACTGAATTGCCTCTCCCCAAAACTCATAGATTGAAGCTCTACCCGCCAATGTAACAGTATTTGGAGCTGCGGGCCTTTAAGAAAGTAATTACTGTTGAATGACGTCATAAGGTGGCAGTTGTAATTGGACATGAGCAGTGTCCTTATAGGAAGAAGCACCAGAGACATCTTCTCTCTCTTTTTTCCTCCTCTTCTCCTTCTTCTTGCACCTACAGAAGAAAATCA
>NW_022447253.1:0-2153 GCF_009761245.1 Sapajus apella | reverse complement strand
TCTTTGTATTTTATGTAGCAACAGGGTCTCACTATGTTGTCCAGGCTAATCTTGAACTCCTGGGCCCAAGGAATCCTTCTACCTCAGCCTCCCAAAGTGCTGGGATGATAAGCGTGAACCACCGTGCCCGGCCAGGACCGAGGGCCCTGAGAACTCCAGTTCCCAGACTTTTCCAGTACATGCCTGGCACATGCATGTGGATGGGATGGATCAATAGATAGTATCAGTAATAGCCAAAATGTATGGGGTACTTAGTATTAGGAACTGTCTAGACAAATGATATGTTTTAACGCATTTCCAACTATGAGTGAGGTACGATTAAAATTCCCATTTTGGTCTGGCACAGTGACTCACACCTGCAATACCAGCACTTTGGGAGTCTGAGGCAGACAGATCACCTGAGGGTCAGGAGTTCGAGACCAGCCTGGTCAACATGGTGAAACCCTGTCTCTACTAAAAATACAAAAATTAGCCAGGCATGATGGTGGGAGCCTATAATCCCAGTTACTTGGAAGGCTGAGGCAGGAGAATCACTTGAACCCGGGAGGTGGAGGTTGCAATGAGCTGAAATTGTGCCACTGCACCCCAGCCTGGGCGACAAGAGCAAAACTTCGTCTCCAAAAAAGAAAATTCTATTTTACCAATACAAAGAGTAAGGCCCAGAAAATTTAAGACACTTGTCCAGGGTCACGCAACTACAGTCTCCAGAGCCCACATTACCTGCCTCTCTTGTCACTTTGAATGGTCCTGATAAGGAACAGGTGTTCCAGGCTGGACCCTGTCCAAGCCCCCTTCGAGTCCCATTTCTGCCAGTCCCAGGGGTCCAGCTTGGCCATGTGGGGTGGAGCAGGGGAAGGAAAGGAGGCTGGGTCCACAGCCCAGTACTGCCCGCACTCACCAGCACGCAGTCGCCCAGGCACAGGTCCTTATCGCCCCGCTTCACAGAGCCGCTGTCCTAGAGGCAGGAGCCCCCCTTGTTGCCCATCTTCACTGAGCTGTTAAGGATGCTCTCCCACAGCAGGATTACGTGGCTGCTCAGCAGGGGTGTGGCCATGCCCAAATGCAGTGACAGGCTCTGGGCAGTCAGTGACTCTACAGAGTGGTCATCGCTACCCAAGCCCTCAGCCGTGGGCTGCCAGGGAAGCTGGAAGGGCCACATGAAGATGCCCTGGAGGGCTGGGCACTTGAAGTAGCATGCACTGCCCACCACACCATCATTCTTGCCCACTGGGTCAACCAGCACCACACTGGCCCACTGGCCTGGTGCTAACTGCATCTCACCCAGGTACTGCACCGTGTCTGGCTTCACACCAGACTGGTCGCCCACCACAAAGTCCCCCAGAAAGTCATTGCCCACTTCTGCTGACTTGGGGCCTGGCTCCTCAGGGGCAGCAGCTGTGGCCAGGGAGGAGGGTCCTGATGACTGCTTGTACAGGGTGGAGCCTGCAGAGGAGGGAGAGAGGGAAGGAGGTGGCTTTTAGGGTTGGCCTCAGACTGGCATCTGGGTGGCCCCAGGAGCACAGAGTCTAGGATTTGGAGGTGGCCGATTTGTATTTTTTGGTAGAGATGGTAATTCACCATGTGTGCCAGGCTGGTCTTGAACTCCTGACTTCAGGTGACCTGCCCACCTCAGCCTCCCAATGTGCTGATTATAGGTGTGAGCCACCACATTCAACCCATATTTATTTACTTTTTGAGACAGGGTCTTGGTCTGTCACCCAGGCTAGAGTGCATTGGTCAGATCATGGCTCACTGCAGCCTTGACTTCTGGGGCTCCAGCAATCCTCCTACCTCAGCTTCCTGAGTAGTTGAAACCACAGACACCTGCCATTCCACTGGGCTAATTTTCGTATTTTTTGTAGAAGTGAAGTCTCACCATGGAAACTGAGGCAGGCATGGTGGGCTGTCTCCCCCTACTACTCCAGCCCTCCAGACAGTCCCCAGGAAAGTGTGCCCTCAGAAGCAATGTTTCCAGGCTGGATGCAGCGGGTTATGCCTGTCATCCCAGCACTTCAGGAGGCTGAGGCCGCTGGATAACCTGAAGTCAGGAGTTCAAGACCAGCCAGAACAACATGGTGAAACCCCGTTTCTAGTAAAAATAAAATAATTAGCTGGGTGTGGTGGCATATGCCTATAATTCCAGCTACTCAGGA
>NW_022447252.1:0-2154 GCF_009761245.1 Sapajus apella | reverse complement strand
GAAACTTCCTCCCCACCGCCAGCCTCTTTAGAAGACTGGGAGCTCTGTAAACATCCAGGCCGAGAGTCCTGTTCTTGTGGATGTTTGGGCATTGGTCCAGGCCCACATCTGCGGGAGACTCCTCCACGCACATTCCAGGTGCCCAGGTGACAGCGGCAGTCTCTAGGTCTGGGGTCATCCACTTTCCCATTCCTAGCCCACCTCACCCATCATGAAGCCTGGTCAGGGTTGCCAGAGACTCCAGTGAGCAGGTGCTGATGTTTGTGTGTGTGTTTGCCAAAAGAAAACGAGAAACCTGCTGTGTGCCCACCTGGCTGATCCCTCCACCTTTCTAGCCAAGGGCTTCATGAGCCAGGGCCCTTGGGTTTGCTCACAAGGCAGCCCCTCACCTAGTAGGCATTGGTTCATTATGTATATGTATATGTATATGTATATGTACATGTATATGTATATGTGTATGTATATGAACCTCAGGTTGCATTCTTTAAATATATATATAAATATATAGAATTCCTTAAATATATAATTTTAATAAAAAATTTTTAAAAGAGTACTTTACAATAGCATTAGGAAATATAAACTATAGAGCAAAGATGTGAAAGCCAGCCAGGCTCAGCTTCAAATCCCAGCAACTTGGAAGGCTGTGGCAGGAGGGTCGCTGGAGCTCAGAAATTTAAAACTAGCCTGGGCAACATAGTGAGACCTTGTCTCCACTGAAAACTATAAAAATTATCCAGGTGTGGCGGTGTGAGCCTATAGCCCCAGGTACTCAGTGGATGAGGCCCTAGGATCTCATGGGCCTGAGAATTCCATGCTGCAGTGAGCTGGGACTGTGCCCCTGTACTCCAGCCTGAGAGAAAGGGTGAGATTCTGTCTAGAAACAAATGGAAAAAAAAAAAAAGATGTGAAAGCCTGTATATTGAAGACTACCAGGTATTGCTGAGAGCAGTTAAAGACCTTTAGAATAGAGGATGTTCCTTCTTGCATTTCAAGATTGCTTTTGTTCTGGGGGCACACTTGCTATTTCTTAGGAATATGAAGTTCTTCTCAGCCATTCCTATAAAAAGGGCCATTTTGAGAAAGTTGTATTGAATCTGCGGATAGCTTTGAGTTGTATTTTTATCTTAACCATGTTACATCTTTTAACCCATGGACACAAGATATCTTTCCACTTATTTAGGTCTTCTTTAATCTCCTTGAGCAATGTTCACAGAACTGGAAATAAACAACTTAAACTTCATATGGAACCAGAAAAGAGCATGCATAGCCACGACAATCCTAAGAAAAAAGAACAAAGCTGGAGGCATCACACTACCTGACCTCAAACTATACTACAGGGCTACAATAATCAAAACAGCATGGTACTGGTACCAAAACAGAGATATAGACCAACAGAACAGAACAGAGGCCTCAGAAGTAACGCCACACATCTACAACCATCTGATCTTTGACAAACCTGACAAAAACAAGCAATGGGGAAAGGATTCCCTGTTTAATAAATGGTGTTGGGGAAACTGGCTAGCCACGTGCAGAAAGCTGAAACTGGACTCCTTCCTTACACTTTATACAAAAATTAACTCCAGATAAATGAAAGATTTAAACATAAGACCTAACACCATGAAAACCATGAAGAAAACCTAGGAAATACCATGCAGGACACATAGGCATAGGCAAGGACTTCATGACTTAAACACCAAAAGCATTGGAAACAAAAGCCAAAATAGACAAAATAGATCTAATTAAACTTAAGAGCTTCTGCACAGCAAAAGAAACAATCATTAGAGTGAACCAGAAACCAACAAAATGGGAAAAAATTTTTGCAAGTTACCCATCTGACAAAAAACTAATAATCAGAATCTATAAAGAACTAAAACAAATATACGAGAGAAAAAGCAACCCCATCAAAGAGTAGGCAAAGGCTATGAACAGACACTTTTCAAAAGAAGACGTTTATGTGGCCAGCAAACATAAGATAAAATGCTCATCATCACTGGTCATTAGAAAACTGCAAATCAAAATCACATTGAGATGCCATCTCACGCCAGTTAGAATGGCGATCATTAAAAAATCAGGAGACAACAGATGCTGGAGAGGATGTGGAGAAATAGGAATGCTCTTACACTGTTGGTGGGAGTGTAAATTACTTCAATCATT
>NW_022447251.1:918-2154 GCF_009761245.1 Sapajus apella | reverse complement strand
TTCTGTACATCCCATCAGCACCAGCAGCTTATCACAGCTATGGGAACTATATGATGGATCCAGTGTTCAAAGACATTGAAGAGAGCATTGGGAATATGGTGAGGAGGGAGCCCAAAATGCAGCTGATTGCAGCAATGTGGCAGGAAAAACCACTTCCGAAGAAGGTTATACTACTGGCACGTATTGGTCCAGGGTCATTTGAGAGCCAGTTGCTTTCATCTAGGCTATCACAACTGCAACCAAAGAAAGAAAAAATGCTTTGTTTGTTGAAATAACCCTTAAGAGAGCCTTCCAAAGAAACATCAGGGAAATTATAGGTGGAGAAGTGTAATGTCCTCCTCTTTACAACCAAATAAAGAGTATGAGACTTTTTGATTTGGTAAAATCCCTACTTGAATTTGGACACGTCTTAGCTGGCCATGCTTTTATAAATGTTTGAAAACAGCTCCCAACAGGTTGTTCAAGGTAAATGCATATGTATACATAAAGGTCATAAAATCTACAGAAAGCTACTTTGAAATGTGTGGGCTCTTTGCAATATGGTACCATTTAATGAAGATTGGAAGAAATTGTGTTCACATATAGTAAACACAATCTAATGATAACTTGCTTCTGGAAAACATATGGAAGCAAATATGATTCAAGTGCTTGAGAACCCCGATGAAGTGCCTTTATTACTAGTTCTTGCTGATGCATTTAAAATAGCTGAACAGCTTAATAAATATTTACTTTATGACTCTCAGTATATTGAGTTTCATGAATCAGAAACAAGAAGTCAAGATTCTGAGATGACAGTAGGTGTTATGAAGAAAACTGAAACCAAGGACTTCCATCGTGTTTTATTCATGTGTGGAATTAAAAAACTAAATGGAGAGACCCCAGGAACACTTCTTTAATATCTAACAAAGTACTGCGAGGCATTTCATCAACTTATTTTGGCCTTCAGGTCTGAAAATGCCAATTATTCTGACAGTGTTGAGTTACAGAACAATGAGAAATGTGAATTATATCAATCCAGGACTTGATCTCTCAGGCATGACAAGAAACGTCCTTGATGGAAGTGCCATGTGTCACATTTCAGATGACACATACCCCACAGGACATTGCAAGCTTAGCAGAAGCTATTATTAAATGTAAAGGGAAGAATTACCCAGAAATCTATATAGATCAGGGGACAATATTGATTTCTGATATTAGGCATACTTTCTTTTTTTTTTTTTTTTTTTTTTTTTTTTT
>NW_022447251.1:0-818 GCF_009761245.1 Sapajus apella | reverse complement strand
CTTTCTTTTTTTTTTTTTTTTTTTTTTTTTTTTGAGATGGGGTCTCACTCTGTTGCCCAGGCTGGAGTACAGTGGCACAATCTTGGCTCACTGCAGTCTCCACCTCCCGGGTTCAAGCAATTCCCCTGCTTCAGCCTCCCAAGTAGCTGGGACTACAGGTGCATACCACCATGCCCAGCCAATTTTTTGCATTTTAGTAGAGATGGGGCTTCACCATGTTGGCCAGGATGGTCTCTATCTCCTGACCTGGTGATCTGCCCGCCTCTGCCTCCCAAAGTGCTGGGATTATAGGCGTGAGCCACCGCACCCAGCCAGGCATACTTTCTTATTGAAATGGTGTGTGACAACTTCACAAGGGCAACCAGAACTCTGAGGTATTCAATCTATACACCTCAGGTGTCTACAATGAAGTAAATGTGAAAGCTGAGACAGAAAGACAGAAACTCACACTGCTCAATGACCAATTTTTGGAAGTTGAGTCTGAAAAAATGTGCACCCACTCAAGATAATTTTTCTGTTAGCGCCTTTAGCTGTAATTGTGGCAATACTTTTTTGAGCTGATAACACAATGGGGAAACATGAATCACAGGCACTGGACTTCAGTGGTACAGTAATAGCCATCTGCAAGGTCATTTAAGAAGACTGGTGATCACATTGCCACATTTTCCTGTGTGGTGTCATCAGAGTTCTTAACTCCTGACATCATGTGCTTTCACAGCAAGATGTTTCTAGTACTTAGAAATGGACCTTGCACTTCATACTTCATAAGAACTTGAGACATTCCCACTCAGAGATATCACCAAATGACAAACATCTCT
>NW_022447250.1:1778-2154 GCF_009761245.1 Sapajus apella | reverse complement strand
AAACAAAAACGGAGCTATGTAACAGAATGATTGTCAAGGAGTATATTAAACTTACAGAGTTAAATAATTGTGTGAATGTAGCAGTACACCAACACTTTCTTTGGAGAATCTGGAAAGAGATATTCCAGCCGTATACAGACTCTTAAGAATAAGCTTTTTGATCGCATCTAAATGATACGAGAAACGTCTCTTTCAAACTGCTCCACTGTGTGTTCGTTCACCTTCGGAAGTTGCATCTATGTTTAGATTCTGCGAGTTAGAAAGACGTTTCTCCAAAAAGGTTCGTTTGGATATTCCTGAGTTTATGCGAGTATAGGGTTTAATGAGAAGTATCTTGCTCTAAAACAAAAACGGAGCTATGTAACAGAATGATTGT
>NW_022447250.1:567-1678 GCF_009761245.1 Sapajus apella | reverse complement strand
TTTCTCCAAAAAGCTGCGTTTGGATATTCCTGAGTGAATGGTAGTATGGGGTTTTATGAGAAATATCTTGCTCTAAAATAAAAACGGAGCTATGTAACAGAATGATTGTCAAGGTGTATATTAAATTTACAGAGTTAAACAATTTTGTGAATGTAGCAGTTCACCAACACTTTCTTTGGAGAATCTGGAAAGAGATATTTACAGCCATATGCAGACTCTTAAGAATTAGCTTTAAGATCGCATCTAAATCATACGAGAAAAGTCTCTTTCAAACTGCTCCACTGTGTGTTGGTTCACCTTCGGAAGTTGCATCTATGTTTAGATTCTGCCAGTTAGAAACACGTTTCTCCAAAAAGGTGCGTTTGGATATTCCTGAGTGAATGTGAATATAGGGTTTAATGAGAAATATCTAGGTGTAAAACAAAAACGGAGCTATGTAGCAGAATGATTATCAAGGTGTATATTAAACTTCCACATTTAAACAATTCTGTGAATGTAGCAGTTCACTAAGTCTTTCTTTGGAGAATCTGGAAAGAGATATTTCCAGCCGCTTACAGACTCTTAAGAATTAGCTTTGAGATCGTATCTAAATGATACGAGAAACGTCTCTTTCAAACTGCTCCACTGTGTGTTCGTTCACCTTCCGAAGTTGCATCTATGTTTAGATCCTGCAAGTTAGAAAGACGTTTCTCCAAAAAGCTGCGTTTCGATATTCCTGAGTCAATGGGAGTATAGGGTTTAATGACAAATATCTGGCTCTAAAACAAAAATGGAGCTATGTAACAGAAAGATTGTCAAGGTGTATATTAAACTTACTGAGTTAAACAATTGTGTGAATGTAGCAGTTCACCAACCCTTTCTTTGGAGAATCTGGAAAGAGATATTTCCAGTCATATACAGACTCTTAAGAATTAGCTTTAAGATCGCATCTAAATGATACGAGAAACGTCTCTTTCAAACTGCTCCACTGTGTGTTCGTTCACCTTCGGAAGTTGTATCTATATTTAGATCCTCGAGTTAGAAAGACGTTTCTCCAAAAAGCTGCGTTTGGATATTCCTGAGTCAATGGGAGTATAGGGTTTAAGGAGAAATATCTTGCTCTAAAACAAAA
>NW_022447250.1:0-467 GCF_009761245.1 Sapajus apella | reverse complement strand
CTTTCTTTGGAGAATTTGGAAAGAGATATTTCCAGCCGCTTACAGACTCTTAAGAATTAGCTTTAAGATCGCATCTAAATGATACGAGAAACGACACTTTCAAACTGCTCCACTGTGTGTTCGTTCACCTTCGAAAGTTGCATCTATGTTTAGACTCTGCGAGTTAGAAAGACGTTTCTCCAAAAGCTGCGTTTGGATATTCCTGTGTGAATGGGAGTCTAGGGTTTAATGAGAAATATCTGGCTCTAAAACAAAAACGGAGCTATGTAACAGAATGATTGTCAAGGTGTATATTAAACTTACCGAGTTAAACAATTGTGTGAATGTAGCAGTTCACCAACCTTTTCTTTGGAGAATCTGGAAAGAGATATTTACAGCCATATACAGACTCTTAAGAATTAGCTTTAAGATCGCATCTAAATCCTACGAGAAACGTCTCTTTCAAACTGCTCCACTGTGTGTTCGTT
>NW_022447249.1:0-2154 GCF_009761245.1 Sapajus apella | reverse complement strand
ATGGAAATAGAACTTTGGAAATCTTTGACGAACGTATATTCCCACTTAAAGTAAGTGGCACTTTTATTGAGGTTGTATTTTTATCATAGACTTGTATTTGTTTCATGCTGAAGTCAAAGCCATCTTTAAATCCTCCCCATTTCGTGTTGCATTTAGTCCTCTTAGGTGTTGTAAAAAGAATGTGTTAGAATAAGAACTGATCTGCACCTGTGTTTAGTTAGTGAACTAGTATGAGTAAATCTGCTAGTGAAATAACAGAAAATGTATCTTTTAAAAGACACTTATTAGTAGCATCAAGCAATATGAGTATATATAATAACACAGAAGTGTGACTTTTATGAAGAGAGTTAAATATAATTTAAGTTTAATTCAACCTACATGTTATAAAAATTTTAAAATGTACTTCCTCAAGTACATAATAGCCACATGTGGCTAGTGACTATTGCATTTAACAGTGTAGGCTTAGAGCCTCATGGTTACAGGAAACTGTATTTTCTCAAAGTTTATTGCAGAGAATGACATACCATCGGTACGACATTAAAGCCTAAGAGTAGCCTACATTTGGATAGAATTATGTGGGGCAAAGTGTAAGAAAGAACAAAAATTTTCTGAACTTTAGCTCATATGATATTTAGGTGAATGTTAATGAGTATTAAATCATTATGGTATTTTAAGATCCCACTGTTCATATTGTAAAAACTCAAAGACATCTCCCCTATCAAAATTATTGTAAATGATACATGGGCACAAATGTGAACAGTGCTGTCTTAAGAGCACTTCAGGTTTTCTCTTCAATGGATACTTACATTGCATCCTTTCTTCTTTCAGCGAGGACAAGTTCCGGAAGAATACTTTATATATGATCCTGCACACAAAATGATTTTCAAATTCATGCGTACCCTGTTTCATGCCAAAGGGCTAAATGCTGACTTAGCAATCATAAGTTTGGTAAGATATTTTCTATTTATAAAGCATCTTTAGAAATTGGTCTTATAGAGTGGCTTGGCCAATGTGGTTAAACCCTTTCTCTCCCAAAAATACAAAAATTAGCCAGTCATGGTGGCACGCCCCTATAGTCCCAGCCACTCGGGAGACTGAGGCAGGAGAATTGCTGAACTCAGGAGGCAGAGTGCAGTGACCGGAGATCAAGCCAGTGTACTTCAGCCTAGGCAACAGAACAGGACTCTATTTCCAAAAAAAAAAAAAAGAAATTGATCTTGTTAACAGGGTAGTATATTTCTGATTTTAAATGAAAGTAGGTTTCTGAAATTATCTCAGAACTTTAAGAGAAACTTATGAAAGCAAATACACACCTTTGAGTTGAATCATCATTATGGCTTAAATGTTGCCTTGCATTTCTCATTACAGAACAATTGCTATTAAAGGCTGCAGGTGGGATTTCTGATTTCTCCCCCCACACTTCAGTGCACACATGCACACGCAGTGCGCACACATCCAGGGCATGTGGAGGGCTTGGATGAAGAGGAGTAACAAGACCATTTGCTTCATGGGCCGGAATGCGTGGCATTTAGGTCTAAGCTGAGTCCCAGGGTGTATCCCCAGGCAATTCTCGTGTATGTTGTGATTGAGAGCTACTACCTTCTGTTCATTGTTCCTTGGATGTGTTAATCTACCCCCGCTGGGCAGAGTAGGTAGCAGAAATATTTGGGCTGTGATTGTGATAATGGCCCCTGACTTAACCTGATGAAACAAAGTCTCTGTAGAACATAAGAATAAAAGGCATCTACTTTCTTGTCAAAACCAGAAGTTTTCTGGTTTTTCATAGGAGTTCTTATCACAGCACTTAAACTGAGCTAAATCAAAGGCCAGTGCTCTGTTTTGCAGGTATACATAAAAAGACTTCTAAAGTGTGCTGATATCAACATTTGTCCATCCAACTGGAAGAGGATTATCTTCGGAGCCGTTCTTCTTGCCATCAAGGTTGGGAGCAATGTGGCTGTGTGCAATAAGGACTTATGCAAGCTCTTTGAGAAAATGACAGTTGACCATATGTGAGTTTGTACAGTTTTTGTGAACTTTCTAACCATTTTTGAATACTTTATTTGTTCCCATAAACGTAAACACTTTGAGAAATACTTTTAAAGGTTACATTATGCAGATAATAAGAATGGACATAAATACCAGATACTCTTT
>NW_022447248.1:0-2155 GCF_009761245.1 Sapajus apella | reverse complement strand
ACAGTAGCTAATGCCTGCAATCACAGCATATTGGGAGGCCGAAACCGATGGATCACGTGAGTCCAGGAGTTCAACACCAGCCAGGACAACATAGCAAAACCCCATCTCAGCTAAAAATACAAAAATTCGCTGGGCATAATGGCACACACCTGTAGTCACAGCTACTTGGGAGGCTGAGACAGGAGGATTGCTTGAGCCCACAATGTGGAGGCTGCATTAAGCCGAGATCACACCACTGCACTCCAGTCTGGGAAATGGCACAAAACCCTGTCTCAAAAAAGAAAGGCCGGGCATGGTAGCTCATGCCTGTAATCCCAGCATTTTGGGAGGCCAAAGCAGACGGATCACTTGAGGTCAGGAGTTCGAGACCAGCTTGGCCAACGTGGTGAAACCCCATCTCTACTAAAAACATGAAAATTAGTCAGGCATGGCAACAGGCACCTGTAATCCCAGCTACTTGGGAGGCTAAGGGAGGAGAACTGCTTGAACCCAGGAGGCAGAGGTTCCAGTGAGCAGTTAGCAGGCCACTGCACTCCAGTCTGGCCGAAAGAGCAAGACCCATCTCAAAATAAAAAAGAAAGAAAACCAAAATACATAGGAGTGGCAGGTGCAGTGGCTCACACCTGTAATCGCAGCACTATGGGAAGGTGAGGCAAGCAGAACAACTGAGGTTGAGACTTTGAGACCAGCCTGACCAGTGTGGAGAAACTCCATCGCAATGGAAAATATAAAAATTTGCCGGGCGTCATGGCACAGGCTTGTAAGCCAGCTAGTCGGTAGGCTTAAGGAGAAGAATCGCTTGAACCCGGGAGGTGGAATTTGCAGTGAGTTGATATTGCACTACTGCACTCCTGCCTGGGTGACAGAGCAACACAACATCTCAAAAATAAATACATCAATACAGAAAAGTAACTGGGCATGATAGTGGGAGACTTTAATCTCAGCTAGTTGGGAGGCTGAGGCAGAAGAATCATTTGAAACCAGGAGGTAGAGGTTGCCGTGAGCTGAGATCACACCACTGCCCCTCAGCCTGGGAAACAGAGCAAGAGTCCGTCCATCTCAAAAAAAAAAAAAAAAAAAAAAAAAAGTGAAAACACAATGCTCACTAAAGGAAGAAAATATTGGTGCATTACATACCTAACAGTCTGTTAACCACAATGTATAATTTATAGAATTCAACAGCAAAAAATTACAAAATGGAGAAACAGCTGAACTTACACTCTGCCAATCAGACATCCAAATGGAAAGGAGGCACATAAATGATGAATAAAATCATTATCATTATGGCCATCCAAACTGAACGACATACTCAATGTCGTACTCAATGTCATACACAATGACATACACACACTTTGCCAATAATACATGCAAGTGGAAAACAAGCACATAAAAAGATGATCAGTATCATTATCATTATGGCCATCTAAACCGAAACCACGACATACTCCCTGACACACGGTAGAAAAGCTATTATCCAAGAAATGTAAACTAACGTGTTGGCAAGGTCAGAGAGAAATCACAACCCTTAAATACTGTACGGGAAACAGAAATGGTGCATCCTGTGTTTAACATAGTTTGGTAATTCCTCAAAAGGAGAAAAACTGGCTAGGCACACCAGTTGATGTAATCAACTGTAAGCCCAGCACATTGGAAAGCTGAGGCAGGTGCATCTCGTGACTCCAGGAGTTCAACACCAGCAAGGACAACAAGGCAAAACCCCCTCTCCACTAGAAATACAAAAATCATACAGTTCATGGTGGCACACACCTGTAGTCCCAGCCACTTGGGAGGCCGAAGCGGGAGGACTGCTTGAGCCCACAATGTGGAGGCCACAGTAACCCAAGATCACAACCCTGCACTCCTGCTTGGGTGATAGCACAGGACCCTGTCTCAAAAAAGAAAGCGCAGGCATGGTGGTACACACCTGTAGTCCCAGCACTTTGAAAGGCTGAGATGGACAAATCATTTAACGCTAGGAGTTCAAGAGCAGCTTTGCCAATGTGGCAAAACACCCTCTCTAATACAAACGTGAAAATTACCAGAGCTGGCTAGCACGCACTTGGGATTCCAGTTACTTGGGAGGCTGAGGCAGGAGAACTGCTTGAAACCAGGAGGTGGAGGCTGCAGTAAGCCGATATGGAGCCACTGTACTCCA
>NW_022447247.1:0-2155 GCF_009761245.1 Sapajus apella | reverse complement strand
ATAGGACTACTACATCCAGTATATAGAATTGCATGTATACTTTGTACGTGAATATTTAGAACAGCATAAGTTTTAATATCAACAATGTGAAGGCTGGATGCAGTGGCTCATGCCAGTAATTCCAGCACTTGGGAGGCTGAGGTGGGAGGATCATGATGTCAGGAGTTCAAGACCAGCCTGACCAGCATGGCAAAACCTTGTCTCTGTTAAAAATACGAAAATTAGCTGGGCATGGTTGCATGGGCCTGTAATCCCAACTACACAGGAGGCTGAGGCAGGAGAACTGCTTGAATATGGGAGGCAGAGTTTACAGTGAGCCCAGATTGCACCATTGCACTCCAGCCTGGGCAACAGAGCAAGACTCTGTCTGAAAAACAAAATAAAACCAAACAAAAACAAAAAGTGTAAACAACCTAAAAAATTGTCTGGTAAATACAATAGACTAATATGCTGGAGTAACTTTATATAGTGGGATATTATGCAGCAGTGAAATGGTCTGACATTTTTCTTCTCACAAAATGATACTTTTTTTCAGGGATCTCACTACAAAATGTCTGATTATACTACATTTTTGTGTAGAGTGTTTTTAAACTGTTATTTAACAACTGTGGTATTTTAAAATGATTCTTAAATAGCTAATGGCTAACATAGAAAGTTGGCAATGAAGAAAAAAGGAAAGATGGAAAAACACCCTCATAATTTTCCTTCTTAACATCACATGTTATGGCTAATTTCAGAATTTTAACTACAGTTTAATTTCTATGTCTTTGTTGTTATATAGCTGAAATTATTTATATGTGTAATTACATAGATTTTTTTCTTCTAAATTCTGTAGAAATAATTCCCCAGAGTATAATAAAACTTTGCACACATATTTTTTGTGGTTGCAAAGTAGTTCATAGCATTGAAAAATCATAATTTATTATTCCTTTATAATTGGATTTTTAAAACATCACAATGATACATAATGCTATAAAGAACTTCTTTGAACATATACATTTATTTCCTTTACAATTTATCACCTTAATACATGTTCCTATAAGTGTGTTTATATTCTCAGAGTAATGGAAAGTTCTTAGTATTTTTCAAAATTGTTTCAGAGAACAGTTGCACCAATTTCTACCTTACCTACCACTTTATGACAACATCACATTGCTTTCTGGACCTTATTTAGGTACGTTGCTGATTAAATTATTCAAAAAGAAAGCATTTTTTGGGTAACATTTATTTATATACAGAATATTGAAAAATTAAGTATTGTAGCCAATACAAAGTTTAAAGAACAAATGTTTTCTGCATGTGGGAAATAGTTTTCCTTAATACCTAGAAGCAGCTGGAAATCATCTGAATTGCATTAATAAAATTTATGGAAAAGACAAACTGTGACTATACACCTCTTTATATTTTCAAATTGGCAGCATTAATCTAAAATTAGTATCTGGGTACAGAAATAAAGCATTTATTTTGCTATCTTTTAGAGATAATGTTCATATTTGTATTATGTTCAACAAGAATCATTTCTTAAAACAAACCTGCCTAAGTCTTAAATTAAAAATTTGAAAAAGTAGCAAAGAACATGCTTGCAAAGGAATATTGAGAAGACTTATTCTAAGAGTATTTTTGGCACAGTGCAGAAGGTAGCTGATTGTTATCCATGCCCATTAATTATTAAACAACTCTTCTGAAATTATAATACCATAGGCTTTTCATTTTGAACAGATACTCAATTATGGGTTAAAAACAATCTAACATGCAAGATTATTATTATTTCACTCTCATGTAAGTATCCTAATACCTTTCAAATTGTTTATGATAGGTATGGTATTTCCTTCCTTATCCACGGTTTCACTTTCCATGGCTTCAGTTACCTGCAGTCAGCTGTGGCCTGAAAATATTAAGTGAAAAATTCCACACATAAACAACGCATAAGTTTTAAATTGCACAGCATTCTGAGTAGCATGGTAAAAATCTTGCACCATCCTGCTATGTCCCTTCCAAGATGTGAATTCTCCCTTTGTTCAGTGTGTCCCTATGTCTACACTACTGATCTGTTAATCATGTAATCGCCCTCTTGGTTGTCACATTCACTGTCCAGGATTTGCAGGAATTGTGTGCAAGTTTATTTAATAATACTTTACTTACTTTACTTAATAAC
>NW_022447246.1:0-2155 GCF_009761245.1 Sapajus apella | reverse complement strand
CAGGGATGCCTGACCCCACCTGGGGCTGACCTCAGAGCTGTCACCCCAGCAGAGGGCTCTGGCAGGAGCAGGGACCTAAGCTCGAGGCTCCCTCCACCTCTACTCAGCAGCCATGGACTGCGAGTCCATCCCCAAGAAATCAGTTGGGGTTAGCACTGCCGCTAGTGAGCGTCGTCTGACCAGGGAGGGCTTCCTGGCAGATTAGGAGCAATGCTGGTCCCAGACTCATTCACATTCTGGTCTGGCTGCTGGCAGCAATATGGCTGAGAGACACGAGGGCAGAGGCGGCCCTCCGAGAATGCCCAGAGATGATTTCTCTCCGACTCCAATTTATTTTCTGTCATTAATGCTTTTGAAAAGTCCCACACGCTCTGCAAACAGGGAAGGAGCACAGGGCTCAGGAGGAGAGGCAAGGAGAGGGTTGGGGGTGGAGGGGTACTCAGCAGAAGTGGAGCAGGCGGCAGCCTGGGTTCAAATCCCCACCCCAGCTCCACCTGCCTGCATGGCCCTGGAGCATCCTGCTCTGCCTGCGCTGCCCATCCCAGGGGACTGTTTTCAGATCTATCTAGGGGTCAGAGGTGAGTGGGCTTTATAAATTGTAAAGGGCTGTACACTTGAGGAACAGAGAATGAAGCAAATCCAACACAGGCAGAGGCCTATGAACTGGACACCTGCCTCCCCAGCTACCCTAGGGGACCCCGACCCCCTGGTTCAGGGAAGACCTGGCATGCCTCTCCCCACAGCACAGGCAGAGAAGGTGAGCACCGGGATCTGGGTCCTGAGGCTTGTCACTCACACCGCCATCCTCCCATCCCCCGCAGGCTCATGGTGACGAGCCTCCCAGCCAGCCCCTCTCCTCCCCTGTCATCCACACTGTGGAGCCAGAGGGACCTTCCTCGCATGAGGCTCCTGCTCAGAACCCTTCCAGGGCTCCCCGTTACCTTAGGATCAAGTCCAAACTCCCCACGCACCATGCAAAACTCTCCCTAGCATCTCAGGCCCATCTGGGCAGCCTCGGCTCCACCTGCGCCCAGCTTCTCAGAGATCACCCTTTCCTGCCTTTGCGTGCTGTTTCCTGTCTGGAATTCTCTCCTCCTTGGCCCAGTTCATTCCATCTCCTACCTCTTCTTCAAGGTGCAATCCAAATGCTTCTCCTTTGAGCAGCTTTCCCCAAGTCCCCCAGCACGCCCTGCTCCATGCTCCCTGTACCCAGGACCCACTTGTAATGCAACTCAGTAATGGAGTGGTGATGTCTGGGTGCTGGTGCCCTTCTAATCTGTGAGCTGTCCTGAGCAGGGCTGCTTCGGATTCATCCTGTGCATTCCCAGCGCTTGGCAAAGTGGCTGCCAGCGGAGCTGTTCATCCAGCTGGCCAACCTTAATGGAGCACCCACGATGTGTCAGGCTCTGTCCTGGGTGCAGCAGCCAATCCTGGCCACCAAGCTGCTTCAAATGGTTGTGCTCAGGGAACCTCTAGTGCGTGAATGAATGAATGAATGAATGGACATACAATCACTTTGTAAATGGGGAAACTGAGGCCCAAAGGGGCAAAACGCCCTGTCCCTTGGTGTTCCTGCCTCCCTGCTCACGTCTCTTCTACTCCATTCCTCTCCCAGGACCACAGGCAGCAGCACAGAGAACTCAAAACAAAAGCTAAGAGTCAAAATGGGGGAGAAAAGGGAAGAAGACAATCTGGTAGATTTTTCCCCTTTCCTCCATAATGTAAAGAAATTTGCTTTTGCCAACTATCACAGCTTAAAAGCAATTAGAGTTTTTGGAGGGGACTCTGGGCACAAGCAGAAGCAACAGAGTGGGCTCCCAGCACGGAATTTTTCCAGCGTTCGCTTGTATCAAGCAAAAGAAAAAAGGTGTTAAAAGCAGCAACTTCCAGCCACAGAGATGGTGGAGACAAAATATTTACAGTCTCTGAAGGAGAGGCCTGGAAGGGGCCAGGGACCTCTCCTGCTCTGCACCCAGCTCCACATTCTAGGAGACAGGGAACGGAGGGGAAAAGAATCGAAGATAAGGAGATGGCCTTACCCAGGCAGTCTGGGGGTGAGGGGGGGGAAAAAGCCCCCAGCTGCTCCCTGCTTGCTCACCCTTCCCCCCCACCCATGGCCCTGGTCACCAGAGATCCATCCCTGTAAACCTCAGAC
>NW_022447245.1:0-2155 GCF_009761245.1 Sapajus apella | reverse complement strand
AAAGGAAATTACTAACCAATCATAAAGAGCAGGGAGTTAAATATTTACAAGGACTCACAATATTAACAGACTCCCTTTCCCAAAAACACATTCAGCATATGAAAGCTCTGCATCCTTAGTAGATGAACACTGTAATTTCACCAAAAAAAAGAGGCAACCTCTGGGTCCACGTGTGACCTCTGCTGCAGAGATCCCATTGAAGCGGACCCAAGACACCCAACTCAGGAGGGGCCCCTTCCAACTCCACCACCTTCTCCACGGCTCTCGGCAAGTTACTGGACCTCTTCCTGCCTGATTCCATCCCTATAATGGGACCAGAAATGGCATCCACCTCGCAGGTTTATTAAGAGGATGGAGGGAGTTAACATGGGCAAGCCTTAGAATAGAGCCCAGCACATGGTAAGCACTACGTGAGCCACTATTGTTACTGTTGTTTCTGGTTTTATTATTTGGTCAACAGGGATTAAATGTCATAGAGGTATCATAAGCAATGTTCAACCCAATTGATCATATGTTTCAAATACGAGAGCAAAAAGAAACATCTCTTCACTTTTTATTATTAAATGATCTTCCAGGAAATTATACTTATTTAAAACCCACTGTTGAACACTGAATGCCAGGTTTCCCAGAGGACACACTATAAGCCAATGTTCCTACCCTCTAGGAGCTTACAGTAGAATTGAGAAGACAAAAATGCACACACATGAGAAACCATACCCTAGGCAACTATGGCAAGTGCCCACCAAGATGCCATAGCATTTCTTTTTAATTGATTTTTAAATATCAAGAAGTACTGGGTAAGTTAGTAAGTGTTCTCACAAAAAAAATGGTAAGCATGTGAGGTGATGAATATGTTAATTAGCTTGATTTAATCATGTCACAACGTATACACATATCAAAGCATCATGCCTGTACACTGCAAGAATATATAATTATTATTTTTCAGTAATACCTTAATAAATCTGGGGGGATCAGGGGAGTGAGATGTGTTGAGTAAGCAAGTTGATTTCAGCTGAAACAAAAGACCTCATAGAGACTGGATTCAAATTTGACTTTGGAGGATGGGCAGGACTGAGATAAAGGAAGCTTTAGGGATAGGGGATCCTAGGAATGGCGTGAGCAGAACTGTCGAGGCTATCCTGAATTTAAGATGAGAGAGTGGGGTGACTAAGAGCCTCAGATCTCAGTCTTGGGCTACCACGTCCTGGCTGAATGACTATGGGTCGGCTCCATAAGCCTCTGTGGGCCTTAGTTCCTAGTGCTGGCTGGCATCGGCATTATTCTGAAGAGTAAACAAGATAAAGCATGTAAGGAACACACAGGGAGAACCAGGCATCACCAGGTATCAAGCAGAGCTAAAAGACTCATCTGTCTGCCAAGAGACCCACCTGTCTGCAGAAGAAGGCTGAAATTGGAAAGCAGTGTAAGACCAAGTTGGAAATTTACAAAGGAGGGCTGTAGGGAGCCCAGACTTCCTTCAGGGAGAGATCCGAGCCCCTTGGGAAGAGTCATTTTAATGGCGGCCTCTCTGAGCAACCCGCACACACACAGCAAGGTGGGAGAATCTGGGAAAGGGGGTCCAGGAGAGGGTGCCAGAGGCTCCACGTGAGTGGGAAAGGCTGGGCATGGACACTCACCATAGGGATGGAAAAAAAGAGTGAGGATAAGAGAGCGGATTAGGTGGCGCCAAGTGTGGGAGAAAATGAGAGGAGCTAAAAACGCACTCCGCTCATGCAATGGGGTTTCCTGGAAGAGGTGCTAGAAGAGACAGGGCATTTTGGAAAAAATGGGGAGATCTCAATAAAGATTGTCATTAGCTACCTTGTACCATTGCTCATTTCTTACTTTTGAGAAAAGCACACGCTTATATAAAATGTCAACATTGGAGGAAGCTGGATGAAAGTTACATGGGGAAAACTCTGTGCTTTCTTTGCAAATCTGTGCATTAAAATTATTTCAAAACACACAAAAAAACTCCAGATCTACTTGGGCGACTCATCACGTCATTAATGAAGAGGGAGGCCAGGCAAGCAGCAGTTTGGAGGTAGATGGGAGCTCACTGAGCAGCTTAGAAGGCAGCATGGCTGATGGGAAGACCAAGGCCATGTTCACACCTTGACTGCAAGAGCGACCTTGTAACCCATATCCAGCCATG
>NW_022447244.1:894-2155 GCF_009761245.1 Sapajus apella | reverse complement strand
TGAGCATGACATGAGCTACTTTCATTCACTTTTCCTTCTATCAAATCCTTGCAAACATGGTAATGCCAAAGAGGCAGACATGAGGTGAGATCAGGAATTCTCTGAGCTCAGTCAGCTCACCTGGCTCAACTGATTGTGGGTTCCTATGCTTGAGAGGGATTAAGAAGTTGAAACCCATTTAAGTACCACAATAAAGAAGACAACATTGTTAAAGGGGTCATTTGCAGTTGGATGGATGGATGAGATTGTTCTGTTTATCAATTCCCATCCAATTTTCTCCTGGATCCGTGGTCTCCAGGTGTTAATCGATCTAATAGCCCACAAATCCACAGTTACCTGGGGGACACTGGAGCTTTCCCTTCCTCTTCCTCATGATCCTTTTCATTTCCTGTAAGAAATTTCAGAAGAGCAGGTCACAGTAAGCCAATCACACTTCACAAAAGACCAAATTAGTGTGCAGTCATAGAACAGAGACGTCAATATTCCCAGTGTAAGAATGTGATATTCTGGCAGGAAGGTTCTAATGCGCTCTAGAACAAGTCTTGTCAGAAGTAGATGAGCCTGCTTTCCAGACCCATGGGACAGAATCTCCCTCATGTAATATACATCTTAATCACATATCATCTGACCTAAGTGTGTGCAAACAAAACTTTCCTCTCATGATCTTCAAAAATGGCCATAACGACCCTTCAGAAATTTTGTTGCAATACTGATTTATCTGGTCATATATCCTGGTTGATCAATTGCTAGAGAAACTTATATTTCTCCTGGTATCAAGGTGACTGCCTAGCTAAGACAAGCTGACTCCAAGGAAACTAAGACAGGCTGAGAAGAATGAAAGCAGTGAAACAACATTGTCAAATATGTGGGCAAGGCTGTCTATCTTCGATAGTGTTCTTGGACAAGCACAGAAACCTCGTGGACATTTTAAAGGGGAACAAATTACATTATTACAGGAGACGAAAGACATAGGAACCAAGCTAGGAGACCTCACAGTTACCACGTGTACAACTGCTGTACACAGGTGGCTATGAATTTGTCCCACCTGCCTGTGGTCCAGTAACCTGATATTGGGACCAGGGAGAAGCGGAAAGTTCTCTCACCCACCGACATCTGTATTAAACCTTCAATCCTAGAAGTCCCTCCCTACCTAATGTCAGCTCAAATGATTCCATGAGGTGAGAACACCAAGTCCCTAGCAACTCCACCGACCTTGGCAGTGGCTGCACATCTGGAGCTGAAGACAAACCTGATTTCAGGG
>NW_022447244.1:0-884 GCF_009761245.1 Sapajus apella | reverse complement strand
GAGGTGATGAACTAAATGGATTTTCATAAAAGAGACTGATGTGAATACTTTCTACTTGGGGGTTGCCCTTTGTTTTTAAAAACGGCAGAAAATACTGAGAAGAAGGAGCTGGACATGTCATGAACCGTCTTGTGGGCCCAGGATTTACACTGTTACTGAATGTGCCTCATAGATTGTCACTGAAATTGCCTGATAGTGGAGATCTGGTTTCATGAGGGATGGGAAGAAGAGGAAGCAAACTGGCAGAGGAGTATGTGTGAGAAACAAAGGGAAGAGGGGTCTCTAGAAAACAGAGAGCATCACAATCGCTCTACCTCAGAGAAGGCATAGTTGTGAAGTCACTTTCTAAATGTACATTTGGCAGAAAGACAAGTGGATTAGATAACAGGTATTTACAGGTTTATCAAGCAATTGTTATTGAATCCGGCCCTTTGGAAAATATAGTAATTAATACTCTCAACAATGATTACAGGTAGATACTATTTTTTAGGTAGCTCTGATGAGGAAACAGAGATTTACATCCCCAAAAGACAAAATCTTTGGCGAGAGTGAACCACCAGAAAGTGGCAAACCCACGACCTGAGAGCAGATTTTGTCCTAAGCCCCAGGCTCGTTCTCACCTCACTGGGTTGGAGCAACATGGATTTCAACTGGACCCTGAGTGAGCATGAAGAGGCCCCATTCTCTCCTAAACTCATAGCACCAAGACCACCAAGATCTGGATTAGAGCTTCCTATCCCCTTTCCTTCCCTACCTTGAAAGAGACATTGGGTCCCAGGATCAGCATTGGCTGTGAAGCTGCAGGTGGTGGAGGAAAGGCCCCTCGTGGCTAAGCCATTCCCACAGTCGAACCCTTGATCCAGATGTAGTCCCAGAGAAATTGG
>NW_022447243.1:0-2156 GCF_009761245.1 Sapajus apella | reverse complement strand
AAACAAAGAAACTGAATTTAGTTCTGCTAATTATGTAGGTGAAAATGAGCAGGAACTTCACCCTTCTGAGTCTCATTCTCTGTTTTATAAAATAGAAGAAGGCATTGATCTAATATTGTGTTAACCTTAAATAATAAGATTCAGAAAACATGATTAAATATAGAATTTATTAGAGTACAAAGCTTGAGGCTACACACCTGGAAATAGACTCCAAGAGAATGGGGTCAGTGTTCCTAAGTTGAGAGTTAAGGTTTCATTTGTATAGAGATGTTGGCATTTTCCATATAAGACTAGTGCATATACCTCTGCAACTTAGTTGGTCACAGATTGGTACATTCCAAGGAAGATTATTTTATTACTCCACCATGAAGGGGGATAGTAATCTGAGGGGTCTTCTCTCTGGTGTCGTTTAGTCTTAATTATTTACAGAAAAAAAGGCAAAAGTTGTGGCTGCATTCTGTGTGACTCAGGTTGCATAGTCACATTCCTTTCAAGGCTCAGAAATATTTAAAATTTGAACAGTTTTAAGTTTGAATTAATTTTAAGTTTGAGTTATTGAATTTCACAGTTGCCAGAAACAACTTCAGAGTGCCTGAAGTGGATTACAAAATAACCAAGAGCATCACATGTAAACCAAGGGCAGAAAGTGACTTAGTCTCATGAATTACTAATACATGGGTGTAGAAAATTGTCAGAATGCAAGGAAAACATTTTCTTTTTTTCTCTCTTCTGATATCTTTCTCATTCCATGTACCTTCTCATTTTTTTTTGTCTTCATAAAGGAGAACTTCAGCTGAATTAAATTTAAAGGAGTTTAATTGAGCAATGAATGATTTACGCACAGAAAATTGAAGTGCGGTTCAGAAACAGCTGGATTGGTTACAGGTTGGCGTTTGCCTTATTTGAATATGGTTCAAATAGTTTGCTACATTTGATTGACCAAAACTTGTTGATTAGCATGAATGTAGGCTACGGTCTGTTTATACCTTCAATTTTTATAGTTCATGGTGTACAGAAAAACTTTTAGGCCAAACTTAAAATATTTGAGGAGGCAGCTTTTGGTTAAACTTGATTTAAGTCTGTTTTCTTTTTCTTCCATACTCCCTTCCCCTGCTTTGTGATGAATATGATTAAATATGGCTTCTCTAGCATATAGTTTAGCCCCTGAGGCCAAGTAGCATGTTTGAAGTTCAAGACTAACCTGATTTATGATCTTGATCCAGGAATTCATACCTGTGACCAAATAGAGAGGAGTCATGAATTACAAACATGGCTGAGAAGTCTACTCCAGCATTTAAAGGAAGCTAATTCTCAGAAAAGAGGAGGAAAAGCTAGGCAGATATTCCAGAGGTTTCTGCAGTGGCTACATAATCTCAGTGGACTCTTCAAGCTGTAAACCAAAAGTAAAATTCTAAGCCTCCTGACAGACTGAATGGATAATTTCTCTGGGCTAGGGGGATTCCAAAGATACCTGAAAAACTAGTTCAGGACGTGATGGGAAGTGGGTTGGATATGCCTCACTATGCTCTCCTCCTATTAGAATTCAGGTATAACTGACTATCATTAACATTAAAAAAGAGACCTTAAGACTGACAGACAGTAACAGTAAGATACCAAATTCCAACCTGACTCTAGGATAGCATGACAGATAGCAGGCCCTGAAAGAAATTAAAGCATTATTACCCCAAAATATATTTATTTGACATATTTTGAAATGGCCCTGCAAAGCTATTTCTTGTAAGGGATATTTACATTCCTTAGATAATCCCCTTACCTTTCCAGGTCCATTGCTGATCCTGAAGAGATTAATGAAGATTGTAGCACCTTTTAAATATCTGACTAGGAAACATTAGCCATCTATTAACATAATGGTGGCCACCTATGAGAGTTTATCTACATAATACGAACCTTGGTCTCCACAATTTCTTATTCTAACCCAAACACCCCTTTCTGTTGATTCTAGGTCATTAGATAATAACTTATCTCTTTCAACCAATTACCAGTCTGAAAATCTTTGAGTCTACCTATGTCCTGTGAGACCCTGCTGCAAGCTGTCCTGCCTTATGAGACAGAACCAATGTATACCTCACACGTATTAATGTCTTATGAAGCCTCTCTAAAATGTATAAATTCAACCTGTAACCCCCTTGGACACA
>NW_022447242.1:0-2156 GCF_009761245.1 Sapajus apella | reverse complement strand
ATGTTACCCAGGCTGGAGTGCAATGGCGCGATCTCGGCTTACCGCAATCTCCGCCTCCTGGGTTCAGACAATTCTCCTGCCTCAGCCTCCTGAGTAGCTGGGATTACAGGCATGCACCACCATGCCCAGCTGATTTTTTGTAGTTTTAGTACAGACGGGGTTTCACCGTGTTGACCAGGATGGTCTCGATCTCTTGACCTCGTGATCCACCCGCCTCGGCCTCCCAAAGTGCTGCAATTACAGGCGTGAGCCACCGCGCCCGGCCCAACGAGTATTTCTTAACCTTTTAAGGTCTTTAACATACACATACAACTTTTTTTTTCTTTTTTTTTTTGAGACGGAGTTTTGCTCATCACCCATGCTGGAGTGCAGTGCTGCAATCTCGGCTCACTGCAACCTCTGCCTCCCAGGTTCAATAGAGTCTCCTGCCTCAGCCTCCCAAGTAGCTAGGATTACAGGCACCTGTCACCATGCCGAGCTAATTTTTGTATTTTGGTAGAGACGGGGTTTCACCATGTTGGCCAGGCTGGTCTCAAACTCCTGACCTCAGGTGATCTGCCCACCTCAGCCTCCCAAAGTGCTGGGATTACAGGCATGAGACACTGTGCCCGGCCACACACACAGACTTTTACATATTATTCCAGAGAGCTCATGAACCTCAGTTAACATACCTTTTTGAGATGTAAGTAAGTTGTATATCTCTCTCTACATATTTTTTTTTTAGATGAGTTTTGCTTTGTTGCCCACACTGATCTCTTGGGCTCAAGCAATCCTCCCGCCTCAGCCTCCTCAGTAGCTGAGATGCATCACTGCACCCTGCCTTTATACAAATCAGATATTCATCTATGTCATTTTTCGTACCTGTACAGAGGTGATAGATCCCTTCTTGGTGGTGGTAATTCTTTCCTGCATAGTACCCATGTCAGTGGCCAGGGTAGGCTGATAGCCCACAGCAGAAGGGATTCTGCCCAATAAGGCAGACACCTAAAAGAAAAAAAAGGGTCTTAGGTGTCTACATCTTTAGCCTCATCTGCATAGCTCCAAAGAAAGGCCAAACGAACCAGGTCCTCTCAAGCCTTCCCTCTTACCTCTGAACCAGCCTGGGTGAAGCGGAAGATGTTATCAATAAATAGCAATACATCCTGACCTTCCTGGTCTCTGAAGTACTCGGCCACAGTCAGTCCGGTCAGAGCTACCCGGGCACGAGCACCAGGTGGTTCATTCATTTGCCCATATACCAGGGCTACCTGCAGTAATCATACATAATCATAAAGGAGTAGAGAAGCCACATACTAAAGGTTCCCAAATCAGAAGGTGTCAACATTTTGCATGCAAGTTTCTTTTCCCTATTAGAGATGCAGTTCAAAACAACAAAAAAGACAAATTCTTTTTGTTTTTTGTCTCTTGAGATGAAGGTCTTATTCTGTCACCAAGGCTGGAGTACAGTGGCACAATCTCGGCTCACTGCAACCTCCACCTCCTGGGTTCAAGCAATTCTCCTGCCTCAGCCTCCCAAATAGCTGGGATTACAGGCATGTGCCACCACGCCCAGCTAATTTTTTGTATTTTTAGTAGAGCCGGGGTTTCACCACGTTCAGCAGGCTGGTCTCGAACTCCTGACCTCAAGTGATCTGCCCGCCTTGGCTTTCCAAAGTGCTGGGACTACAAGCGTGAGCCACGGCGCCTGGCCAAAAAGACAGCTTCTTATATTACTAAGACAAAGATCCTATAGTTGAAAGAAATACCTATGCAAGTTTTAAGTGAAAATTATAAAACAGGCTTAACTGAAACATATGTACCATGTCCAAACCACCCCTCCCAAAAACTAGCTTTCAAATGATGGGACTATCTACCAAAAAGAAAACCTAGGCCAGGCGCGGTGGCTCACGCCTGTAATCCCAGCACTTTGGGAGGCCGAGGCAGGTGGATCACGAGGTCAGGAGATGGAGACCATCCTGGCCAACATGGTAAAACCCAGTCTCTGCTAAAAATAAAAAAAAATTAGCCGGGTGTGGTGGCAGGCACCTGTGGTCCCAGCTACTCAGGAGGCTGAAGCGGAAGAATCGCTTGAACCCAGGAGGCAGAGGTTGCAGTGAGCCTAGACTGCACCACTGCACTCCAGCCTGGCGACAGAGCAAGACTCTGTCTCCAAAAAA
>NW_022447241.1:0-2156 GCF_009761245.1 Sapajus apella | reverse complement strand
AAAAAAAAATTAGCTGGGCATGGTGGTGCGTGCCTGTAATCCCAGCTACTCGGGAGGCTAAGACAGGAGAATTGCTTAAACCTGGAAGGTGGAGGTTGCAGTGAGCTGAGATTGTGCCACTGCGCTCCAGCCTGGCAACAGAGTGAGACTCCATCTCAAAAAAAAAAAAAAAAAAAAGAATCGAGATAATTAAAGGTAAATTATAACTCATTATAATGGCATAATCAGATCAGGAAAACATTACCTTTTAAGATGACATTTTTTCTGGAGTCACTGGATGATTGTCAAGTCCATATATGTAATTTTTTTTTTTTTTTTTTTGAGAGACGGAGTTTCACTTTTGTTACCCAGGCTAGAGTGCAATGGCACGATCTCGGCTCACCGCAACCTCCGCCTCCTGGGTTCAGGCAATTCTCCTGCCTCAGCCTCCTGAGTAGCTGGGATTACAGGCACACGCCACCATGCCCAGCTAATTTTTTTTTGTATTTTTAGTAGAGACGGGGTTTCACCATGTTGACCAGGATGGTCTCGATCTCTTGACCTCGTGATCCACCCGCCTCGGCCTCCCAAAGTGCTGGGATTACAGGCTTGAGCCACCGCGCCCTGCCGATACATGTAATGTTTTTTGGTTTTTGTTTTTTGTTAGCGATGGGGTCTTGCTATGTTGCCCAGCCTAGATGTGAATTCCTAGCCCCAAACAATCCTCTTGACTTGGCCTCCCAAAGTGCTGGGATTATAGGCATGAGACACCATGTGCAGCCTCATGTATATAACATTAAAAATAAAGTGTGTCACTTATCTTTGGATATCTTTCATTTGTATGTTTTTAACATTTTACAAGAATGTGTGTGTGTCAAAGAGATGGAGGGACCAACATGAAAGAGCTCTTGATGGCCAAAACTGGAACAATTTGAATAACAAAATAAACAACATAGTATTGGATTACAACCCAATGTATAAAATGAGTACAGTTTTCCCTTGGTATTCATTGGAGATTGGTTCCAGGACCCCTAGGAATACTAAAATCTAAGGATACTGAAGTCCCTGAAATAAAATGGTGTAGTATTTGCATGTAACCTATGCACGTGCTCTTGTGTACTTTAAATCATCTATATATTACTTATAATACAATATGAATGCTATATAAAGAGTATTGATAATGTATACTGTAAAATAAAAATACATATTATTTTTAAATGTTGCGTTGTTATTTTTCATTTTCTGGTTTTTTTTTTTTTTTAATGCTTTTGATCTGTGGTAGGTTGAATCTATGGATACAGAGGGCCAACTGTAAATATGAGTTCAGGCTGATAGAAATACATTAATGATAAAATTATTATTTTTTTGAGACAGGGTCTTACTCTGTCACCCAGATTGGCACAATGTCAGTGCACTGCAACCTCAGCTTCCTGGGCTCAAGCAATTCTCCAGCCTCCTATGTAGCCAGGACTACAGGCGCAAGCCACCAATGCCAGGCTAATTTTTGTACTTTTTAAAAATAGAGACAGGGGTCTTGCCAGGTTACCCAGGCTAGTCTCAAACTCCTGGGCTCAAAGCCATCCATCTGCCTCGGCCTCCCAAAGTGCTGGGATTACAGGTGTGAGCCACTGCACTCGGCCATTAATGAATAAACATAATGGAGAAGAAAAAATAATCTTTCAGACAGAATAAATCCATTTAATATATGTAGATCTGGCCGGGTGCAGTGGCTCACGCCTATAATCCCAGCACTTTGGGAGGACCAGGTGGGCAGATCACCTGAGGTCAGGAGTTGGGGTCAGCCTGGCCAACATGGTGAAACCCCATTTCTATTAAAAATACAAAAATTAGCCAGGCCTGGTGGTGCGTGCCTGTAGTCCAAGCTTCTCAGGAGGCTGAGGCAGGAGAATCACTTGAACCCTGGAGGCGGAGGTTGCAGTGAGCCTCGATTGCACCACTGTACTCCAGCCTGGGTAACAGACCCAGACTCCATTTATTTATTTATTTATTTATTTATTTATTTATTGAGACGGAGTTTCACTCATGTTACCCAGGCTGGAGTGCAATGGCGCGATCTCGGCTCAGCGCAACCTCCGCCTCCTGGGTCCAGGCAATTCTCCTGCCTCAGCCTCCTGAGTAGCTGGGATTACAGGCACGCGCCACCATGCCCAGCTAAT
>NW_022447240.1:0-2156 GCF_009761245.1 Sapajus apella | reverse complement strand
GACTATAGGATGTAATGAGAAATATCTTGCCCTAAAACAAAAACGCTTCTATATAGCAGAATGGTTGTCAATCTGTACAATCAACTTACAGAATTAAACTGATATCCGTGTGCAGCAGTTCAGAAATCGTTTCTTTGGAGAATCTGGAAATATGTATTTCCAGCCATATACGGGCATATAAGAACTGGCAGTAAGACTGCGTTTAAAACACAGGAGAAACGTCTACTTCAAACTGCTCTGCTTTGTGCTCCTTCACGTTAGGAAATTGCATCTATGTGTAGATTCAGCGAGTTAGAAACACTTTTCTTCTAAAAGCTGCGTTTGGATATTCTAGAGAGAATGAGACTATAGGCTCTAATGAGAAATATCTTGCTCTAAAACAAAAACGCAGCTATCTAGGAGAATGGTTTTGAAGCTGGAGAATAAACTTACAGAGTTAAAGTGATGGGTGTGTGCAGCAGTTAAGAAATCTTTTCTTTGGAGAATCTGGTATTTTAAGCCATATACAGACATATGAGAACGAGAAGTCAGACTGTGATTAAAACACAGCGGAAACGTCTATTTCAAACTGCTCTGCTTTGTATTCGTTTACCTTAGGAAGTTGCATCTATGTTTAGATACAGCCAGATAGAAAACCGTTTCTTCTAAAAGCTGAGTTTGGATATTCCAGAGTGAATGAGACCGCATGCTGCAATAAGAAATATCTTGCTCTAAAAGAAAAACGCAGCTGTCTAGCGGAATGGTTGTCAAGCTGTACACTCAACTTACAGAGTTAAACTGATGTGTGTGTGCAGCAGTTCAGAAATCCTTTCTTTGGAGAACCTGGAAACAGATATTTCCAGCCATGTACAGGCATATAAAAACTAGCCGTATGACTGTGTTTAAAACGCTGGAGAAAAATCTAGTTCAAATTGCTCTGCTTTATGTTCGTTCACCTTAGGAAGTTGCATTTTTATTTAGATTCAGCGAGTTAGAAACACGTTTCTTCTGAAATCTGCGTTTGGATTTTCCTTAGTGAATGAGACTATAAGGTGTAATCAGAAATATCTTACACTAAAACAAAAACGCCGCTATAAAGCAGAATGTTTGCCAAGCTGTGCAATCAACTTACACAGCTGAAGTGATGTGTGAGTGTAGCAGTTCAGAAATCTTTTCTTTAGAGAATCTTGAAACAGATATTTCCAGCAATATACAGGAATATAAGAACTAGCAGTAAGACTGCGTTTAAAACACAGGAGAAACGAGTTGTACAAACTGCTCTGCTTGGTGTTTGTTCGGCTTAGGAAGTTGCATCTATGTTTAGATTCAGTGAGTTACAAAAACGTTTTATCTAAAATCTGCGTTTGGATATTCCAGAGTGACTGAGACAATAGGCTGTAATGAGAAATCTATTGATCTAAACCAAAAACGCAGCTATAAAGCAGAATGGTTATTAAGCTGTAGAATCAACTCAAAGAGTTAAACTGATGTGTGTGTGCAGCAGTTCAGAAAGTGTTTCTTTGGATAATCTAGAAACAGATATTTCCAGCCATATACAGGCATATGAGAACTAGCAGTAAGACTGCGTTTAAAACACAGGAGAAACGTCTAGTACAAACTGCTTTGCTTTGTGTTCCTTCACCTTAGGAAACTGCATCTATGTGTAGATTCAGCGAGTTAGAAACACTTTTCTTCTAAAAGGTGCTTTTGGATATTTCAGAGTGAATCAGACTGCAGGATGTAATGAGAAATATCTTGCTCTAAAACAAAAAAGCAGGTATCTAGCAGAATCGTTGTCAATCTCTGGAATCAACTTACAGAGTTAAACTGATGTGTGAGAGCAGCAGTTCAGAAATGCTTTCTTTGGAAAATCTGGAAACAGATATTTCCAACCATATACAGGCATATAAGAACTAGCAGTAAGACTGCATTTAAAACACAGGAGAAACATCTCGTTCAAACTTCTCTGCTTTGTGTTTGCTCACCTTAGCAAGTGGCATCTATGCTCAGATTAAGCGAGTTAGAAACACGTTTCTTCTAAAAGCTGCGTTTGGATATTCCAGAGTCACTGAGACTATAGGCTGTAAAGAGAAATATGTTGGTCTAAAACAAAAACGCAGCTATCTAGCAGAATGGTTGTTAAGCTGTACAATCAACGTACAGAGTTAAACTGATGT
>NW_022447239.1:0-2157 GCF_009761245.1 Sapajus apella | reverse complement strand
GGCGGGACCACAGCCCAGCTGGCGGCACACCACCTCCGCGTCCGCCAGGTCCCAGGCGTCGTCGCACACGGTGCCCCAGGAGCCCGCGTGCCAGAGCTCCACGCGCCCGGAGCAGCGGGCCTGGCCCCCGCGCAAACGCACTGCGCCCTCCTCTGGAAAAGGGGCTGCCGTCACTCAGGGGGCTGGACGGGGTGGGAAGGAGGACAGGGACAAGGACAGACGGGTACCTGGGCAGCTGAGCGAGGAGGAGCAGTTGAGGGTCTCCCCAGGGTCCTGAGGAACTTCTCCTGCCTTTTCTGCGTAGGAAATTGGGACCCGTTTCTGTATTTGCAAGCTCAGCAGCTTAAATCTTGTAAACGATTTTTCATTTCCTTTTTCTCTCTGTCTCCCCAGCACAGCGATTTCTGCTGGCTAAAGAGAGAACTCTGTTTATGCAAGGGATCTCCACATGGGATTACAGATTCCACAGACTGTGCCTGAGACTTCTCCAAGGGGCACATCTCCCTGCAAGATGTCCTTGGACAATACCGGGAGGTGCAGGGGCCCTGCTTCCCTCACTGGGGGAGATCACAGGGTCTGGGAAGACTCCAGATGTTCCCCGCCCCTGCAGCGCAGAGCCTCAGAGCAGGGACCGTCCCCTTTCACTGGACCAGCACAGGGCAGAGTCATGCAGAATGAGGACAAGGGAAGCTGACATTTCCTCTCCTAGGAAAGGGCCCATGCAGACACAGTGTGGGGCCACTCAGAGACCCCTCTCCACCACCATTCCCCCACACCTGCGGGCCCACCCACTCACCCATGCACAGGACCCAGGCTTCCTCTCCACTGGAGCATGAATGCTGGTCCCAGGGAGCTGACGGGCACTGCCACAGGGACTGGTCATGTCTGTCCCTGCACTGGATGGAGGCCACCCAGAGAAACTCAGTGGCAGACTGGCTCCCTGCCGCAGCCTGCAGCTGCCCGTGAGACCCACAGCCCAGCTGCCCACACAGGACCCGCAGGGAGGCCGCACTCAGGGTGCGGCAGACATCACCCCAGGTCCCATTGTAGAAAACTTCCAGCCGTCCTGCGCATGGCTGCCTGTGGCTCTGCAGCCTCAGATCCGTGAACTCTGCAGAGAGAGAAGCCAGTCAGGTTAGCAAGGCCCAGCTAAGAGTGTGGGTGGGGAGACAGGGTGGACAGGCTTCAGGACCTGAGCAGAAGACTCCGGCGTCTTCCTGGTGCCTGCAGTCGTGCCGGCCCCAGCCTGCAGACGGGCACTGCCACAGCACAGACTCGTGGCCCTGGCAGCGCAGCTCGTCCAGCCAGATGCGCCCCGCCCCGGCTCCAAAGTGCGCGGTCCCCGGGGCGCTCAGGGCGCGACCGCAGCCCAGCTGCCTGCAGACCACGTGCGCGTCCCGCAGGTCCCAGGCGTCGTCACACACGGTGCCCCACGGCCCACGCGGGACGCGGTTCCGCCCTCACCCGAGCACACCACGCCAGCGTCCCGCGAGGTCCCCGCGGGCTCCCGCAGCGTCGCGGACACGTTGCACCGGGTCAGGCGGGTCTCGGTGCCCAGACAGCGCGCGCGGCTCAGCGCCACCTGGATGGACCCGCGGCTGGGGGCGGGCGCGTCGTAGGCTCGCTGGGCCCCTCCGCACCCCAGCTGCCGGCACACCACGCCCGCGCCGCGCAGGTCCCAGGCGTCGTCCAGGACGCGGCCCCACATGCCGTCCAGGGAGACCTCCACGCGGCCGTCACAGCGGCTCTGTCCTTCCCGCAGCCGCAGGGCATGGGGGAGACCTGGGGATGGGGACGCACGGGGCCCCAGGGTGTCAGGGGGGAGGGACCCAGGACCACCCCCCCCCCCCCCCAGGCAGGCAGGTCCCTCTCAGCCCCTCTGTCCTTCCTTGCACCCTCTGTCCATGGCTCTCACTCACCCTCCTCCTCCTCCTCCACCGTCCTGGCTGCACCCACCTGAGCACACTGCGGAGGCCGAGTTTCCGGGGGCACAGGCCGGGGCCCCCAGGGTGCTTACTGGGCAATTCCACAAGTAGGGCTCTGTCCCCTCACAGTGAAACGCGTCAGGCCAGATGGCTGCGTCCCCGCCCCCAAAATGGCCTCCTCGAGGTGCGGCCACCGCGTTGCCACAGTTGAGCTGGTGGCAGAGGACGGTGG
>NW_022447238.1:0-2157 GCF_009761245.1 Sapajus apella | reverse complement strand
TTCTAGATTCTCCAGAGAAAGGATTTCAGAACTGCTGCACACACACATCAGTTTAACTCAGTAAGTTGTTTGTACACCTTGACAACCATTCTGCTAGATAGGTCTGTTTTTGTTTCATAGCAAGGTATTTCTGATTACAGCCTATACTCCCATTCACTCTGGAATATCCAAACACAGCTTTTAGAAGAAACGTATTTCTAAATGGGTGAATATAAACATAGATGCAACTTCCTTAGGTGAACGAACACAAAGCAGAGCAGTTTGAAATATACATTTCTCCTGGGTTTTCCACACCGTCTTACTGCTAATTCTTATATGCCTGTATATGGCTGGAAATATCTCTTTCTAGATTCTTCAAAGAAAGGGTTTCTGAACTACTGCACACACACATCAGTTTAACTCTGTATGTTGATTTTAAACCTTGTTTACCATTCTGCTAGATAGCTCCGTTTTTGATTTACAGCCAGATATTTCTCATTACAGCCTTTACTCCCATTCACTCTGGAATATACAAACACAGCTTTTAGAAGAAACGTGTTTCTAACTCACTGAATCTAAACATAGATGCAACTTCCTAAGGTGAACAAACACAAAGCAGAGCACTTTGAAATATATGTTTCTCCTGTGTTTTACACGCAGTCTTACTGCTAATGCTTATATGCCTGCATATGTCTAAAAGCATCTTTTTCTAGATTCTCCAAAGAAAGGGTTTCTGAACTGTTGCACACACACATCAGCTTAACTATGTTGGTTGATTTTACCCCTTGACTACCATTCTGGTACATAGCTCTGCTTTTGTTTTACTGCCAGGTATTTCTCAGCACAGCCTATAATCCAATTCTTCTGGAATATCCAAACGCAGTTTTTAGAAGAAATGTGTTTCTAACTCGCTGAATCTAAACACAAATGCAACTTCCTAAGTTGAAAGAACACAAAGCAGAGCAGTTTGAAATATACGTTTCTCCTGTGTTTTAAACACAGTCTTACTGTTAATTCTTATATGTCTTTATATGGCTGGAAATATCTGTTTCTAGATTCCCCAATGAAAGGATTTCTGAACTACTGGACACAGACATCATTTTAACTCTGAATGTTGATTGTACAGCTTGACAACCATTATGCTAGACAGCTCCGTTTTTGTTTTAGAGCAGGATATTTCTCATTACAGCTTATATGCCCATTCACTCTGGAATATTGAAACTCAGCTTTTAGAAGAAACGTGTTTCTAACTCGCTGAATCTAAACATAGATGTAACTTCCTAAGGTGAACGAACACAAAGCAGAGCAGTTTGAAATATAAGTTTCTCCTGTGTTTTAAACGCAGTTTTACTGCTACTTCTTATATGACTGTATATGTCTGGAAATATCTGTTTATAGATTCTCCAAAGAAAGGATTTCTGAAATGCTGCACACACCCCTCAGAATAACTCTGTAAATTGATTGTACAGCTTGACAGCCATTGTGCTAGATAGCTCCGTTTTTGTTTTAGAGCAAGATATTTCTCATTATAGCCTATACTCTGAATCACTCTGGAATATCCAAAGGTAGCCTTTAGAAGAAACGTGTTTCTAACTTGCTGAATCTAAATATAGATGCAACTTTCTAAGATGAAGGAACACAAAGCAGAGCAGTTTGAAATATCCGTTTCTCCTGTGTTTTAAACGGAGTCTTACTGCTAATTCTTATATGTCTGTATATGGCTGGAAATATCAGTTTCTAGATTCTCCAAAGAAAGGATTTCTGAATTGTGGTGCACACACATCATTTTAACTGTGTATGTTGATTGTACAGCTTGACAACCATTCTGCCAGATAGCTCCGTTTTTGTTTTAGAGCAAGATATTTCTCATTATAGCCTATAATCCCATTCACTCTGGAATATCCAAAGGCAGTTTTAGAAGAAACGTGTTACTAACTCGCTGAATCTAACATACATGCAACTTCCTATTATGAATGAACACAAAGCAGAGCAGTTTGAAATATACGTGTCTCCTGTCTTTTAAACACACTCTTACTGCTAATTCTTATATACGTGTACATGGCTAAATTATGTGTTTCTAGATTCTCCATAGAAAGGATTTCTGAATTGCTGCATACACACTTAAGGTTAACTCTGTAAGTTGATTGTGCAGCTTGACAGCTATTCTGCTAGATTGCT
>NW_022447237.1:0-2157 GCF_009761245.1 Sapajus apella | reverse complement strand
CCTCACATGATTTTCTTCTGTAGGTGCAAGAAGGAGAAGAGGAGGAAAAAAGAGAGAGAAGATGTCTCTGGTGCTTCTTCCTATAAGGACACCGCTCATGTTCAATTACAACTGCCACCTTATGATGTCATTCAACCGTAATTACTTTCTTAAAGGCCCGCAGCTCCAAATACTGTTACATTGGCGGGTAGAGCTTCAATCTATGAGTTTTGGGGAGAGGCAATTCAGTCCATAGCAGAAAAATAGAGTAGGTGATCTCAGGGTGCAAGCGTGAGGGAGAAAGGAGAGTAAGGCCATGGCAAGAAAAATACAGCAACACTCATATGCATTGATTGGCATTGATGCTGCAACTAATAAAGCTGTGAATCTTCCTGGGGTCTGGAGAATCCTACTGAATTCCTCCTCAGAAAATCTGTCTAAACCAGAAGTCATCACATTACAACTTGCAGTAGAGTTGAAAGATAAAATATATGATACCTAGTTAAGTTTGAATTTCATAGAAATAACAAATAATTGTTTAGGACATACCTAGATTAAGGAAGTTAATTGTTGTTTATCTGAAATTCCATTTTAAGCATCCTATATTTTTATGTGTTAAATGTGGCAACCCTATCCATTGGCCCAATTTAGCCAGGGGCCAATTTTTGTAAATAAAATTTTAATTGGACACAACCACACCTATTCATTTTTGTATTGTCTATGGCTGTTTCTGCACTACAGTGGCATTATTGAGTAGTAACTGCAAGACAGTATGGCCAGAAAACACTAAAATATATACTAAATATCTTTACCAGAAAAGTTTGTGGACCCTGGATTTAAAGGACAAAATGATTCTTCTCAAGCAGTTGGCATTGAGTCCTAAAGCTTTAACCCCTAGCTCTTCCAGACTCTGTGTGTCTACAGGAATCCTAAGAGGGCTCAGGGTTGCAGAGACCAAAAACTGAAAAACAAATGGCTTGTCTGAGCTCACAAAGACTAACCACCACCATGGCAAATGAATTCACAAGTGCTGCACACCAAGGATGTCTCCCTCTTCCAGGAAAGCTGATGGTGGTCACTGATGAGAGTCCTGCCTGCACCTGTGTTAGAGTATGCTGATAGCTAGACATGAGCAGCAGGGGGAGCCCCTGAGAAAAGGGAGGGCTGAAAAATCTCAGCACGGAAGCCATCCAAAACATCCTTGCTAGATATATGAGCAGAGAAGAGGGAAAATACCTAGGCAGAAAGCGGTGTCCCTTAAGACTCGCAGTCATCCCTCACTCTGCAGTTAACCTGTCAGAATGTCAGTTGATGAATGCTGATAAGGAAAGAGGGCAGAAGAGAAATCCCTAAGAGATATGCAGGATCAGTGAGTACAGGTGTAACCACGATACAACTTTCCTGGGGTGAACGATGCACCCATTAGGTAGAATTCCTATCCAACACCTGGTTTGCACATGCACATCAACAGAGAGTAAGGAAGAATTCCACAGGCCTGGGCAGGAACTAGATGGGGAAAGGTGGGGACTTAGGACAGAAGTGGAAAAACTAGAGAAAGAAAAAGGTGGAGACTTGAGACAAAGGTAGGAACTTCAAGAACAATCCAACATTACAAAAACCTCATAAACCTCATGCAGAACGCTCAGGGCTGTTACTGGCACCCTTTCAGCGGCCAGCTCTGCCTCCCCTTTCAGAGTATACTGCCTCTCTATGTAAACCCTCTGCTCCCAGTTTTGCTTCTATAGGGCCCTCTGCAATCTTTGAATTGTCACATTGCAGAATCCTGTCTCCCAAGTAAGACTAAGAACTGAGAATCTCCTTCTTCCTAGGAACACCTGGACTTCCTGTGGAATGAGACCACTTAATGGCTCAGTTATTTAAGGAATTACAGTAGGGTATTCTATGCACTAAGTTTGAGAATAATTCTAACTGATACATGAACATTTGTTAAATGCTACAGAACATAATTTGAGAACTCCTGCTCTAACTAGAAAACTAGTACAGGGAGTTTTACCAATAATCCCCACTATGGTTCCTCCATGTTTTATATTTTCCATTGAGATGCTGGATTTAGACTCTTGTCATGTTTTTGGTAATGTGATTTTCTACAGGATGGCATACCCAAGATTTCAGAAACTTGAAAGTGAATATGAATTGCATCTGCTAAAAAATTCACAT
>NW_022447236.1:1123-2157 GCF_009761245.1 Sapajus apella | reverse complement strand
CCAACCCCCGTGTCTCCAAAGAGACACTTCATAAAGGATTGCTCAGGCTGACATCTGGCGAGTATCCTTCTGGGATGAAGATAGAAGAAAAAACCATTTCCCTTGCTGTTCTGCAGTCACTGCAGGTGATCCCCAGGCAAGCAGGGTCTAGAGTGGACCTCCAGCAGTCCTACAGTAGAGGGGCCTGACTGTTAGAAGGAAAACTAAGAAACAGAAAGAAATAAGTTCATCATCAACAAAAAGGATGTCCACTCAGAGACCCTGTCTGAAAGTCAACAACTACAAAGACTACAGGTAACTAAATCCACAAAGATGGGAAGAAACCAGCACAAAAAGGATGAAAACACCCCAAACCAGAATGACTCCCCTCCTCCAAGAGATCACAACTCCTCACCAGCAAGGGAACAAGGTTGGACGGAGAATGAGTCTGAAGAATTGACAGAAACAGGCTTCAGAAGGTGAGTAATAACAAACTTCTCTGAGCTGAAAGAACGTGTTCTAACCTAATGCAAAGAAACTAAGAACCTTGAAAAAAGGTTTGATGAAATGCTAACGAGAATAAACTGCTTAGAGAGGAATATAAATGAATTGATGGAGCTGAAAAACACAACACAAAAACTTTGTGAAGCATACACAAGTTTCAATAGCTGAATTGACCAAGCAGAAGAAAGGATATCAGAGATTGAAGATCATCTCAATGAAATAAAACAAGAAGGCAAGATTAGAGAAAAAAGAGTAAAAAGAAATGAACAAAGCCTCCAAGAAATATGGAATTATGTGAAAAGATGTAATGTACATTGGAGAGGTGTACCTGAATGTGATGGAGAGAATGAATCCAAGATGGAAAGTAATCTTCAGGATATTATCCAGGGGAACTTCCCCAACCTAGCAAGGCAGGCCAACATTCAAGTCCAGGAAATACAGAGAACGATCCATCTACATAAAGACTCAAAACAAAGGGATGGTGAAAAATTTACCAACCAAATAGAGAGCTAAAATAAATAAATAGAAAGCAGGAGTTGCATTTTTTGCTG
>NW_022447236.1:0-1023 GCF_009761245.1 Sapajus apella | reverse complement strand
GCAGGCCAACATTCAAGTCCAGGAAATACAGAGAACACCACAGAGATGTTCCTCAAGAAGAGCAACCCCAAGGCACATAATCCTCAGATTCACCAGGGTTGAAATGAAGGAGAAAATGCTAAGGGCAGCCAAAGAGAACTGTCAGGTTGCCTACAAAGGGAAGCCCATCAGACTCAGAGCAGATCTCCCAGCAGAAATCCTACAAGCCAGAAGAGAGTGGAGGCCAATATTCAACATCCTTAAAGAAAAGAACTTTCAACCCAGAATTTCATATCCAGCCAAACCAAGCTTCAAAAGTGAAGGAGAAATAAAATCCTTTACGAATGAGCAACTGCACAGAGATTTCATCACCACCAGGCCTGCTTTACAAGGGCTCCTGAAAGAAGCACTAAACATAGAAAGGAACAACCAGTACCAGCCACTCCAAAAACGTACCAAATGGTAAAGTGCATCGACACAATGAAGAAACTACGTCAACCAGTGGGAAAAACAACCAGCTAGCATCAAAATGGCAGGATCAAATTCACACATAACAATATTAACCTTAAATGTAAATGGGCTGAATGCCCCAATCGAAATACACAGACTGGCAAATTGGATAAAAAGTCAAAACCCATCAGTGTGCTGTATCCAGGAAGCCCATCTCACATGCAAGGATACACATGGGCTCAAAATAAAGGGATGGAGGAAGATTTACCATGCAAAGGGAGAGCAAATAAAAAAGCAGGAGTTGCAATCCTAGTCTCTGATAAAATAGACTTTAAACCAACAAAGATCAAAAGAGACAAAGAAGGGCATTACATAATGGTAAAAGGATCAATGCAACAAGAAGAGCTAACGATTCTAAATATATACGGGCCCAATACAGGAGCACCTAGATACATAAAGCGAGTTCTTAACGACCTACAAAGAGACTTAGACTCCCACACAATAATAGTGGGAGACTTTAACACTCCAGTCAGTATTAGACAGATCTGTAAGACAGAAAATTAACAAGATATCCAGGACTTGAACTCAGACCTG
>NW_022447235.1:0-2157 GCF_009761245.1 Sapajus apella | reverse complement strand
CTTTCTTGCCAGACTGGTATTCTGAGCATGCATCTGGGATCCCTGAAGGTACTTGCTGGTTATTGTTGGTACCAGGACACAATTCCAAGAACCTTATTGCTGCTGCTTTCAGTCCAGAATATGGTGACTGGTTTAGCCACAGACAGACTCTGCAGGCTACCAAATGAGCCCTGATTGCCCAGTGCTGTGAGAGTCAAGGGAGAGACAGGGTGAGGATGGTAGCTCAGTGAGGCAGTGAAGCAAAGCAGAGCCCTGGTTGTCTTAGTGCCAGTCCCTGTCTCTCTGTCTCCAGCCACCTATGCAAACTGAGGTGGTCCATGCCATGGCAGACATGCCCCTAGATCTCTGCTTCCTGGGCCACACAGACTACAGGGAACAGCCCCTCTTTCCTGGCCTCTCTTAGAGGAGGTGACTCAGTGCAAATCTATCCTGACCCCTGGCTCTGCCTCTCACACAAGATGCTGAGTCTGCTTGTTCTTGAGGAAAGGTGAGTGGGAGGTAGGAGAGCACGGCCAGCGACTCTCACAGTAGCCTGGGAGGACACAGTGGCTGCAGGGCCGTGTGAACACTAAACGTCAACAGGCAGTCAGGTGTCTAGTGTTGCAGCTGAGTCCAGCCTTGAACTCCCTTCCCAGGCTGCACAGAAATCCATGGGTCTTTCTATTTAGTTCCTCGCTAGATGAGCACATAAGACAGAGTGGTGAGGGTTGGAAATAATTGATTATTGTATTTGTGCGGTTCGCTAAATTCACTAGAGATACAGAGATACCCCAGGGAGGAGAAGGAGAAGGTGCTGGCCTAGGTGAAATAAAAAGAATCAGCCAACTTTGTGCTTCTTCAGAACTAAAGATATCAGAGAAGTTCAAGAAAAAGAAAAAGAATATGAGGGTCAACTTTCAAGGGCAGATCTAGAAAAATGCAATGAGTTTTCTATTATAAAGCCCTTAACAATTAACTCAGGAAGTTAGAGGGGAGAAGTGGTAGGAAAAAATGAGAGACCCAAGAAGGGAATTCAGGAATCAGAGATGTGGCAGGAGAGAGAGTAAGCATGGGCCACACTATAGGAATGAATGGAAGAGAAGACAGTAAGAGGGTTGGACAGGAGCCAGCGGGGAGGTCAGGTTTGCTGTTTGTTTGCTTTTGATTTTGTTCCGAAAGAAAGGGGAGCCTCTCCCAGCTTTGCAGCTGTCCTCCCTGGTCATCTCACTGCACGGAGTGTGGGGTTCTTCCGTCGTTGAAGCTCATTGGTTTCCTATGTCAGAGATTTTTCCTAAGTTCTCATGTGCCAAGGATTCTCTTTATTTTATACCATTCCTTTGGACTCGTTATTGCTATTATTATTAGAGACAAGGTCTCACTCTGCCACCCAGGCTGGAGTGCAGTGGCATGATCATAGCTCACTGCTGCTTTTAACTCCTGGGCTGAAGCTCTTCTCCTGCCTCGGCCTCCTTATTACAAACATGCAGAGCAATGCCTGGCTAATTCCTTTATTATCATTATTATTTTTAAAAACCTGCAGAGAAAAGATCTTGCTCTGTTAATCATTGTTAGTCTCAAACTTTTGGCCTCAAGTAATCCTTCTGCCTCAGCCTCTCAAAGTGCTAGGATTACACACGTGAGCCTCTGCTCCTGGCTGGACTTGTTATTATTAAAACACATATGTGGATTTTCTGTGGCAGGAAGATTTTGGAAATGCAGGGACTGCATCATCATTTCATACCTATTCAATCAGAATCTGCATTTTGTAGGATCCCAGATAATTTGTGGGGATGAGGATAAACAATTGAGTTTGCGATGGAGTGTTCTAACACACGCATGAAGACATTGATACAGTTTTGCACATACATTGTTCCTCATAACCAAACCTATTATGATCCAGCAAACCTGAGCTGGAAACTCTTGTTTGTCTATGTTGTGCATTCTGAAATCAGGCATAGTATACTCAAGGCTTTCCACTGAAAATTGCAGGCATTTTCCCTCACTTCACTAAATCCACAGAAATAATCTGGTGTTTCTTAGTAAGAACACAATGTCACGCTTTTGTCTGATAAGAAAACCATTGGAATTATCTATAAAACTATATTTTTTCATTGGTGCTCAAGTCAAAATAAAATTAACAAATATTCAAACATCTTATCATTTTTAAGAAGTGGAATA
>NW_022447234.1:0-2157 GCF_009761245.1 Sapajus apella | reverse complement strand
GAAGGAATAAGTTACAATAATCAATAGTGCACAAGAGAAATTACAGTGAATGAGAATTTATTTGAATGTTTCAAGATAGCTAGAAGAGAAGGATTTTCATGTTCCCAAAACACCAGATAAATATTTGAGGTGATGACTGTCTCAGTTACCCTGATTTGATCATTATATATTGTCTACAGCTCAGGTCCCCAACCCTCCTGGCCATGGATTAGTACCAGTCTGTAGCCTGTTTTTCTTTTTCTTTTTCTTTTCTTTTTTCTTTGAGACAGAGCCTCACTCTGTGCAGCAGTGTGATCTGAGGTAAATCTAACCTCCACCTCCGAGGTTCAAGCAATTCTTCTAACTCAGCCTCCTTAGTAGCTGGGATTACAGGCATGTACCACCACACCTGGCTAATTTTTGTGTTTTTTAGTAGAGACAGGGTTTCACCACGTTGGCCAGGCTGGTTCCAAACTCCTTACTTCAGGCGATTTGCCCTCCTGATTCTCCCAAAGTGCTGGGATTACAAGTGTGAGCCATTGTACCCGGCCTTTTTTTTTTTTTTTTTTTTTTTGGATATGGAGTTTTTCTCTTGTTGGCCAGGCTGGAATGCCTTTCCTTCATGCCTTTTAAAGTGTCAGCATCTTGCTAAGCCAAGTTAAACTTTTGTATTTAAACACAGCACTGATTTGAATAATGTATTACCTTAAATGAAAACCAAACATTTCATAGTAATTGATTCAAATGCAGGAAAAAAAAAAAAGAAAAAACAGCAATGAGGCATTTTTGAATACATTTCCTTTTTTCTTACCTGATAAGATTTCCAAGAGTATTATCAGTGATCTATATTTTTTTCTTCACCTAATAGACTAATGTTAGAACCTAACCGAGGAGTACACTGTGACTCCATTGCATTCTCCATTAAGAAGAAATAAAATTTACCCAGGCCAAGGAGTCTAAGGCAAACACTGGACACTGCTAAATACTTCAGGGCTAGGCAGCAGCTGCCTCGAGTCAGCAGATAGCTAATAAAGAGGCAGGCACATGTAGGATGGTAGACAGCTCTTAGAGACAAATAACAGTGGGTAGGAAAGAACAGTTACTGGAATTTCAGTTGTAAAAACAGATTCCAGAGATGAAGAGATGAGCAAATAAAGGGAGAAGAAAACAAGAAAGAAAGCCTAGTAAATGCTATTACAATCTGATCTGCGTGTAGTAGTCACTTGATTTCTGATGTAGTGGGTCAGTCTCAGGTTATATGCCAATTAAGTACAATTAACATTTTAGCCATTTCTTTGCTTCAAATACTGAAATATTTTATTCCATAATCAAATTTTCTTTTTTTCTGTTTATCTTAACATTGTTTGGCCATGTTAAACATGTATTTATATTGGAGGAATCAAAGATGTCTTATGTATTTAAAAATAATTTTGTATAGTACAGCTCTTGTTTGGGTATGAACACATTTGATTGAAGAATTTTCTTTGCTCTTAGATGACACTAAGAGAAAAAATACTGCAAAAGTATAAAAAAATTATGGTGCAAGTAAAATAGCAATATGAACTTTTTGTTGTTAGCATGCCAGGGATACTTAAAATTTGTTGTAGAATGACTACCGCAGAAAACAGACTCAGATGGAAATGAGTGTGAAGGACGTTTCTTAGGGAGTGGACTTGGGCTCAGCACTTGGGGTGTGGGGAAAGGAAAGAATTAGGGTTGGGCATAGGAAGAATTGGGGCCGTGAAGCATCACAACAGGGACGCAGCTGACTCCAAAGGGAGCCCTGAAGCTTGGGTAGCCTCGCAGAGTTGCTCCTCTTTGGGGAGATGAGCTGGTTGTTTATCCCCAGTACTTGGGTAGGGATTCACTGGAGAAGAGGTAATCTCTTTCAGCGAGGTCATACCCAGCTCGGGGTATATGTCCTTGAGTCTTGAAGGGAATAGGGCAGAGAGATCTGGGCACTGCAGTATTCATGACAATTCCTCCATATTTCTGTGGCCGTTTGTCTCATATAATTTCTCAGAGTGGCTCCTTTCGGACTCTGGTGGGACTTTCTCTTTGGAGAAACTTGTAAGGCTATAAGGGAAAAAGGTTAGTAGGACAAATTGCAGCCCCAGATGCTACTGGGGAGGCAGAGCTCTAGGCTAAACTCTCTGATTCATTCTAGAACCCTTCACC
>NW_022447233.1:0-2157 GCF_009761245.1 Sapajus apella | reverse complement strand
TATTGCTATATATTTTCCTCTAGAGACTGCTTTAAATGTGTCCCAGAGATTCTGGTATGTTGTGTCTTCATTCTCGTTGGTTTCGAAGAACATCTTTATTTCTGCCTTCATTTCATTGTTTATCCAGTCAACATTCAAGAGCAAGTTGTTCAGTTTCCTGAAGAGTATTTTCCAGCTTGGATTCATTCTCTTCGTCACATTCGGGTACGCCTATCAGACGTAGATTAGGTCTTTTCACATAGTCCCACATTTCTTGGAGACTTTGTTCATTCCTTTTTACCCTTTTTTCTCCAGTCTTGCCTTCCTGTTTTATTTCATTGAGTTGATCTTCGACCTCTGATATCCTTTCTTCTGCTTGGTCCATTCGGCTGTTGATACTCGTGCATGCTTCACGAAGTTCTCGTGTTGCGTATTTCAGCTCCATCAATTCACTTATATTCCTTTCTATTTTGTCCATTCTTGTTAGCATTTCGTCAAATCTTTTTTCAAGGTTCTTAGTTTCTTTGCATTTGGTTAGAACATGTTCTTTAAGTTCACAGAAGTTTCTTACTACCCACCTTCTGAAGTCTGATTCTGTCATTTCATCACACTCGTTCTCCATCCAAACTTGTTCCCTTGCTGGTGAGGAGTTGTGATCCCTTTTAGGAGGAGAGGTGCTCTGGTTTCGGGTGTTTTCATCCTTTTTGCGCTGGTTTCTTCCCATCTTTAAGGATTTATCCACCTGTCGACTTTGTAGTTGCTGGCTTTCAGATTGGGTCTCAAATCTTTCTGATTGACGTTCTGTTTGTTGATGATGAGGTTATTTCTGTTTCTTGGTTTTCCTTCTGACAGTCTGGCCCCCCTGCTGTAGGTCTGCTGAGGTTCACTCCAGGCCCTGCTTGCCTGGGGTTCACCTGCAGCAGCTGCTGAACAGCAAGGGTTGTTACCAGTTTTCTTCTTCTGCTATCTTTGTCTCAGAAGGATACCCGCCTAGTGTCAATCTGATCTCTCTTTTATGAGGCGTCTTTTTGGATATATAGGTGTCAGGGAGCTGCTTGAGGAGACGGTCTCTTCTTTATAGGAGCTCAAATGGTGAGCTGCGAGCTCTGTTGTTGTTCTTTCAGAGATGCTGTGCAGGTACTTTTAGGTCTGCTGCAGCAGAACTCATAAACTGCTTTTTGTTCCCAGGTGCTCTGTCCCAGGGATTTAGGGCTTTATTTATGAGTTTCCGTTAGGCTGCCGCCTTCTTTTTTTTTTTTTCCTTCAGACCTGCCCAGCCCAGCAAGGAGGCAGCCTAGTCACTGTCGGCCTATAGCAGCTTTGCTGAGCTGCTGTGGGCTCTGCCCCGCTGCCGAGTGAACTTCCCTGCAGTCCTGTTTATATGGGTGTGGTTAGAACTGCTTTGGCGATGGTGGCCCGCCTCTGTTGGGACGGAGTCTCTGCTGTGGCGAGTTGCCTTGGCAACGGCGGGCTGCCTCAGCAATGGCGGGTTGCCTTGGCAAGGGCTGGCTGCCTCGGTAATGGCGGACGCCCCTCCCCCACAGAGCTGGACCGTCCCGGGTTCAGCTGCGCTTGCTGTGAAACTCTCAATCCAGAGTTTCTGGTTGCTGTTCTTTTGTGGGGGTGGGTGTAGCCGATTCTGATCTCCTGGCTCCCTGCTTCAGAGCCTTTTTTAAGTTGGTGTTCCAGTCGCCTGTTGAAGAGGGGCCGGGATCTGTTTGTTTTCCCCTGCGGCCGCTCACTGCGCTGGCTTAAACAGCGGCACTGAGATTTGTGGCGCTTTTTTTTTCTATTTTTTGCCCTGGAATCTACTGTCCTGGTTCTCTGCTCAGTCCCCTTTTTGAACCAGCGTATGGGCGAGTTCCCGTGGCTCCAATCGCCAGCCTAAAGGGCCCCCGGACCTGTGTATATTGTACGGAGAACCGCGGCTCCGGGGCGCCGACAAAGCAGCTGCACGGGACAAAGCAGCGGCGCTGGCCAGCACAGCCGCGCTGGCGACGGTGGAGCGCCTCTGCCCGGGAATTTCCGAGTCTGTGGGCAATAAAAACACGGCGTCCACTCACCCTCTGCGCTTTCACTGGGAGCTGCAATCCTGAGCTGTTCCTAAACGCCCATCTTGGATAGTCCCCCCGCAACTTCCCAATTTCAACGAACACACAGCAGATCAGTTTGAAAGAG
>NW_022447232.1:0-2157 GCF_009761245.1 Sapajus apella | reverse complement strand
GGCGGGACCACAGCCCAGCTGGCGGCACACCACCTCCGCGTCCGCCAGGTCCCAGGCGTCGTCGCACACGGTGCCCCAGGAGCCCGCGTGCCAGAGCTCCACGCGCCCGGAGCAGCGGGCCTGGCCCCCGCGCAAACGCACTGCGCCCTCCTCTGGAAAAGGGGCTGCCGTCACTCAGGGGGCTGGACGGGGTGGGAAGGAGGACAGGGACAAGGACAGACGGGTACCTGGGCAGCTGAGCGAGGAGGAGCAGTTGAGGGTCTCCCCAGGGTCCTGAGGAACTTCTCCTGCCTTTTCTGCGTAGGAAATTGGGACCCGTTTCTGTATTTGCAAGCTCAGCAGCTTAAATCTTGTAAACGATTTTTCATTTCCTTTTTCTCTCTGTCTCCCCAGCACAGCGATTTCTGCTGGCTAAAGAGAGAACTCTGTTTATGCAAGGGATCTCCACATGGGATTACAGATTCCACAGACTGTGCCTGAGACTTCTCCAAGGGGCACATCTCCCTGCAAGATGTCCTTGGACAATACCGGGAGGTGCAGGGGCCCTGCTTCCCTCACTGGGGGAGATCACAGGGTCTGGGAAGACTCCAGATGTTCCCCGCCCCTGCAGCGCAGAGCCTCAGAGCAGGGACCGTCCCCTTTCACTGGACCAGCACAGGGCAGAGTCATGCAGAATGAGGACAAGGGAAGCTGACATTTCCTCTCCTAGGAAAGGGCCCATGCAGACACAGTGTGGGGCCACTCAGAGACCCCTCTCCACCACCATTCCCCCACACCTGCGGGCCCACCCACTCACCCATGCACAGGACCCAGGCTTCCTCTCCACTGGAGCATGAATGCTGGTCCCAGGGAGCTGACGGGCACTGCCACAGGGACTGGTCATGTCTGTCCCTGCACTGGATGGAGGCCACCCAGAGAAACTCAGTGGCAGACTGGCTCCCTGCCGCAGCCTGCAGCTGCCCGTGAGACCCACAGCCCAGCTGCCCACACAGGACCCGCAGGGAGGCCGCACTCAGGGTGCGGCAGACATCACCCCAGGTCCCATTGTAGAAAACTTCCAGCCGTCCTGCGCATGGCTGCCTGTGGCTCTGCAGCCTCAGATCCGTGAACTCTGCAGAGAGAGAAGCCAGTCAGGTTAGCAAGGCCCAGCTAAGAGTGTGGGTGGGGAGACAGGGTGGACAGGCTTCAGGACCTGAGCAGAAGACTCCGGCGTCTTCCTGGTGCCTGCAGTCGTGCCGGCCCCAGCCTGCAGACGGGCACTGCCACAGCACAGACTCGTGGCCCTGGCAGCGCAGCTCGTCCAGCCAGATGCGCCCCGCCCCGGCTCCAAAGTGCGCGGTCCCCGGGGCGCTCAGGGCGCGACAGCAGCCCAGCTGCCTGCAGACCACGTGCGCGTCCCGCAGGTCCCAGGCGTCGTCACACACGGTGCCCCACGGCCCACGCGGGACGCGGTTCCGCCCTCACCCGAGCACACCACGCCAGCGTCCCGCGAGGTCCCCGCGGGCTCCCGCAGCGTCGCGGACACGTTGCACCGGGTCAGGCGGGTCTCGGTGCCCAGACAGCGCGCGCGGCTCAGCGCCACCTGGATGGACCCGCGGCTGGGGGCGGGCGCGTCGTAGGCTCGCTGGGCCCCTCCGCACCCCAGCTGCCGGCACACCACGCCCGCGCCGCGCAGGTCCCAGGCGTCGTCCAGGACGCGGCCCCACATGCCGTCCAGGGAGACCTCCACGCGGCCGTCACAGCGGCTCTGTCCTTCCCGCAGCCGCAGCGCATGGGGGAGACCTGGGGATGGGGACGCACGGGGCCCCAGGGTGTCAGGGGGGAGGGACCCAGGACCACCCCCCCCCCCCCCCAGGCAGGCAGGTCCCTCTCAGCCCCTCTGTCCTTCCTTGCACCCTCTGTCCATGGCTCTCACTCACCCTCCTCCTCCTCCTCCACCGTCCTGGCTGCACCCACCTGAGCACACTGCGGAGGCCGAGTTTCCGGGGGCACAGGCCGGGGCCCCCAGGGTGCTTACTGGGCAATTCCACAAGTAGGGCTCTGTCCCCTCACAGTGAAACGCGTCAGGCCAGATGGCTGCGTCCCCGCCCCCAAAATGGCCTCCTCGAGGTGCGGCCACCGCGTTGCCACAGTTGAGCTGGTGGCAGAGGACGGTGG
>NW_022447231.1:0-2157 GCF_009761245.1 Sapajus apella | reverse complement strand
GCTGGAGTGCAATGGCGCGATCTCGGCTCACTGCAACCTCCGCATCCTGGGTTCAGGCAATTCTCCTGCCTCAGCCTCCTGAGTAGCTGGGATTACAGGCATGCGCCACCATGCCCAGCTAATTTTTTGTATTTTTAGTAGAGACGGGGTTTCACCATGTTGACCAGGATGGTCTCGATCCCTTGACCTCGTGACCCACCCGCTTCAGCCTCCCAAAGTGTTGGGATTACAGGCGTGAGCCACCGCGCCCGGCAAGCTTTCTCACATTTACAAGGTTTTAAGGTGGAACACTCTCCCAGGTCCACTGTATTCGCAGATTCACTCTCCTGCATGTGTCCTCACATGTGCTTGGAGGGAAGCGAGATACCTAAAGGTTTTCCCACACTGCTGGCATTCGTAGGGTCTCTCTCCAGTGTGCGTCCTCACATGCACCCGAAGGGATGAGGAACAACTGTAAGCTTTCCCACATTCAGTGCATTCATAGGGTTTGACTCCACTGTGTGCTCTCACATGCTTTTGAAAATACTGAGCATGGCTGAAGGCTTTCCCACATTGCTTACATTCGTACGGTTTCTCTCCACTGTGGGTTCTCACATGCTCTCGAAGGGAGGAGTGACAGCTGAAGGCTTTTCCACAATGCTTACACTCAAAGGGCTTCTCTCCAGTGTGCGTCCTCACATGGATTCGAAGGGATGAGGAAAAACTGTAGGCTTTCCCACACTCCTTACATTCGTAGGGTTTCAGGCCGCTGTGTGTTTTCACATGTCTTCTGAAGTAGGTGGGACATCCGAAGGCCTTCCCACACTGCTTGCACATGTAGGGCTTCTCTCCACTGTGCATTCTCACATGTGTTCGCAGGGAGGAGGGGTACCTGAAGGCTTTGCCGCATTCCTTACATTCATAGGGCTTCTCTCCACTGTGCGTTCTCCCGTGTTCTCGGAGAGATGAGTAACATGTGAATGCTTTCCCGCAGTGTTTACACTGACAGGGTTTCTCTCCAGTGTGGGTCCTCACGTGATCTCTAAAGGAAGAGTAACAGCTGAATGATTTTCCACAATGCTTACAGTCATACGGTTTCTCTCCAGTGTGTGTTCTGATGTGTTCTCGAAAGTATGAGGGACAACTGAAGGCTTTCCCACACTCCTTACATTCATAGGGTTTCTCTCCTGTGTGAGTTCTTATGTGCCGTGTAAGGTAGGAGTAATACATAAAGGTCTTCCCACATACTTTACATGCGTGGGTTTTCTGCCCATGGTGACCTTTCACATGTGCCCTGAAAGATGAGGGACAAGTGAAAGCTTGCCCACATTTCTTACATTTGTAAGACTTTTTACTGCTGAGACTTTTCACATAGGTCGCAGATGCTCTCCCTGGGTTCTGGCAATTACAGGGTTGCTCTATGGTCTGAGTTTTCACAGGAGGGCTTTGGCAGGAGAGGCAGCTGCAGGCTTGCCCACATTCCTCACACAGATGCAGCCTCTGCCTGGTGTGAGATCTCTGCCGATTCTCGGAGGCTTTGCCACACGTAGTGCACTCAGACGGTTTAGCTTCGGTAGGGTGACACCTGAGCACGAGAAGGTTCGCGGTATGGCTCAAGGTCTCTCCACACTGATGACCTTCATTATTTTCACAGAGGATCCCCAGCTGACTTCTGTTCAAAACAGGGAGCATACCAGTCATTAATGATTCTAAGTGATTAATTTATTAATGGTATTTAGTGATTACTTTGATTACATATTTGCCAATTTCACTGAATGGGGGTATTTTCAGCACTGTCTGCCTTGTTTCTATGGGGAACAAGCTCAACGCTCTAGTTAAAAACTCAACTGCAGCCATAAATTTCAGGTTTTTTTTTTTAAGACAGGTCTCACTGTTGCCCAGGCTGGAGTGCAGTGGCATGATCTTGGCTCACGGCAACCTCTGCCTCCTGGGTTCAAGTGATTCTCTTGTCTCTTGCCTCAGCCTCCTGAGTAGCTGGGATTACAGGTGCGCCTGGCGAATTCCGGTATTTTTTGTAGAGCCGGGGTTTCACCATGTTGGCCAGGCTGGTCTTGAACTCCTGACCTCAGGTGATCTGCTCGCCTTGGCCTCCCTAAGTGCTGGGATTACAGGCGTGAGCCACCACACTTGGCCTACAGTGTTTCTTTCTTTCTTTTT
>NW_022447230.1:780-2158 GCF_009761245.1 Sapajus apella | reverse complement strand
TGTCAAGGTGTCTATTCAACTTACAGAGTTAAACAGATGTGAGAATTTAGTAATTCAGAAACCATTTCTTTGCAGAATTTGGGAAGAGATATTTCCAGCCATATACAGGCACATCAGAGTTAGCGGTATGATCGCATCTAAACCACAGGAGAAACGTGTCCTTCAAACTACTCTCCTGTGTGTTCATTCACCTTATTTAGCTGCATCTATGTTTAGATTCAGAGAGTTAGAAACACGTTGATTCTAAAAGCTGCGTTTGGATATTCCTCAGTGAATGGCAGTATAGCGTGTAATGAGAAATACCTATCTGCAAAGCAAAAACAGGGCCATCTAGCAGAATGATTGTCAAGGTGTACATTCACCTTACAGAGTTAAACAGATGTGTGAATGTACCTGTTCAGAAGCCGTTTGTTTGGAGAATCTAGAAAGAGATATTTCCAGACATATACAGGCACTTAAGAATTAGCGGTAAAATCATGTCTAAACCTCAGAAGAAACGTCTCCTTCAAACTACCCTGCTGTGTGTGCCTTCACGATAGGAAGTTGCATCTGTGTTGAGATTCAGTGAGTTAGGAAAATGTTTCTACTAAGAGCTGCGTTTGGATATTCCTGAGTGAATGGGAGTATAGGGTGTAATGAGAAATATTTGGCTATAAAGCAATAACGGAGCTATGTAGCAGAATGATTGTCAAGGTGTATATTCACCTTACAGAGGGAAAGAGAGGTGTGAATGTAGCAGTTCAGAAACCCTTTCTTTGGAGAACCTAGAAAGAGATATTTTCAGCCATATACAGGCACTTAAGAATTAGCGGTATTATCGCGTCTGAACCACAGGAGAAACGTCTCTATCAAACTGCTCTGCTGTGTGTTCCTTCACCTTTCTTAATTGCATCTACGTTTAGATTTAGCGAGTTAGAAACACGTTTCTTCAAAAACCTGCGTTTGTATATTCCAAAGTGAATGGGAGTACAGTGTGTAAGGAGACATATCTGGCTCTAAAATGAAAACTGAGCTATCTAGCAGAATGATTGTCAGGTGTGTATTCAACTTACAGAGTTAAACAGATATGTGACTGTAGCAGTTCAGAAACCATGTCTTTAGAGAATCTGGAAAGAGATATTTTCAGCCATATACAGACTCTTAAAAATTAGCTATAAGGTCGCATCTAAATCATACGAGAAACGTCTCTTTCAAACTGCTCCACTGTGTGTTCGTTCACCTTCGGAAGTTGGACCTATGTTTAGATTCTGCGAGTTAGAAACACGTTTCTCCAAAAAGCTGCGTTTGGATATTTCTGAGAGAATGGGACTGTACGGTTTAATGAGAAATATCTGGCTCTAAAACTAAAACGGAGCTATATAGCAGAATGATTGTCAAT
>NW_022447230.1:0-680 GCF_009761245.1 Sapajus apella | reverse complement strand
TAATGAGAAATATCTGGCTCTAAAACAAAAACGGAGCTATGTAGCAGAATGATTGTCTAGGTGTATATTAAAGTTACAGAGTTAAACAATTGTGTGAATGTAGCAGTTCACTAACCCTTTCTTTGGAGAATCTGGAAAGAGATATTTCCAGCCATATACAGACTCTTAAGAATTAGCTTTAAGATCGCATCTAAAGCATACGAGAAACGTCTCTTCCAAACTGCTCCACTCTGTGTTCCTTCACCCTCAGAAGTTGCATCTATGTTTAGATTCTGCGAGTTAGAAACACGTTTCTCAAAAAAGCTGCGTTGGATATTCCTGAGTGAATGGGAGTATAGGGTTTAATGAGAAATATCTGGCTCTAAAACAAAAACGGAGCTATGTAGCAGAATGATTGTCAAGGTGTATATTTAACTTACAGAGTTAGACAATTGTGTGACTGTAGCAGTTCACTAACCCTTTCTTTGGAGAATCTGGAAAGAGATATTTCAAGCCATATACAGACTCTTAAGAATTAGCTTGGAGGAGATCCAAGATGGCCGTTTAGGGACAGCTCAGGATTGCAGCTCCCAGTGAAAGCGCAGAGGGTGAGTGGACGCCGCGTTTTTATTGCCCACAGACTAGGAAATTCCCGGGCAGAGGAGATCCACGGTCGCCAGCGCGGCTGTTTCGGCCAGCGC
>NW_022447229.1:0-2158 GCF_009761245.1 Sapajus apella | reverse complement strand
AAAAAATTTAAACTTATTTGTATATGTATTCTTTCAATCTTTATTTAAACAGATAGGATAAAATTATGAATATTCTTTCATATCCAGTGTTTTTCTCTTAATAGTATATTGCTAAAATTTTTTTATCTCGGGCCCATCATGATGGCTCACACCTGTACTCCCAGAATGTTGGGAGGCCAAGGCGGGTGGATCACAAAATCAGGAGTTTGAGACCAACATGGTGAAACCCCTGTCTCTACTAAAAATACAAAAATTAGACAAGTGTGGTGGCATGCACCTGTAGTTCCAGCCACTTGGGTGGCTGAGGCAAAAGAAATGCTTGAACTTGGGGGTGGGGGCTGCAGTGAGCCAAGATCGTGTACATGTATATACACACACACATATAATCTCAAAAACAAATGATCATTTATGAAATCATTTTAAATGACAAGATAATGTTTAATTTAATGAATAATTTAATTATTACTATTAGACTTTTTGTAGATTGCACAGAGCATTGAAAACAAATAAAGGAGAATAGAAAAAGTATTAGAAGTTGTAAAATAAATGTGATTTTATTATTTTATTCAAAAATATAGAACTATATATATAATATAAAACGTATTTGTAATAATGAATCATTTTAAAAATAGTATAGAAGCTGCTGATTTTGATTTCTGTTTCAAATTTTGCAAATATGTTTATATATATATATATGTGTGTGTGTTTATATATATATATATATATATATATTATTTTTTTTTAAAGACAGCCTCCCTCTGTCACCCAGACTGGAGTACTGTGGCGAAATCTCGGCTCACTTCAACCTCTGACTCCCCTGCCTCAGCCTCCCAAGTAGCTGAGACTACAGCCATGTGCCACCTTGCCTGGCTAATTTTGTGTTTTTAGTAGAGACGAGGTTTCTCCATGTTGGTCAGCCTGGTTCTGAGCTCCTGACCTCCGGTGATTCACTCAACTCAGCCTCCCAAAGTTCTGGGATTACAGGCATGAGCAACAACTCCTGCCTAAATTTGGCAGGACAATAAATAGCCTTTTGAAGTACCGCTGGGCACTTGTCTGGTTGTTTTTCTTTAGGTTAACATGCCAGCAATTATTATTTTTGAGTTTCTGACCGAGATAGTGGTTTTTATCCAAATAAGTCAAGTACTCTACCCCATCCCTAAGCCACTTGCATGAAACAAGGAGGGAAAAGCCAGTACTGTGACTGCCTACACTTCCCCCAGCATGGCCCGCTGTGAGAAGTGGGGCAGCAGAGACCCAGGAACTGTTCAAGGGTGCCGGGCCCCATCCGTCTGCGCTCACTTTCCTCAGGTACTCACATGGGGGATGGCACTGACTTTAACTGCTGCTGCAGTTCCTTGGTGAGCTGGCCCTGGCCATGGGGCAGGAACTGTGGGGTCAGGACTATGGAGGACTTCACCACCTACAGAACAGGAACAGAAGCTCATGATGAGTGCCAATCTATTCGATAATTAAATGTTTAAAAAACTTTCTTGAATGAGTGGAAAAACAAAGTGATGCTTGAGTCTATAGTGGTTGTAAGGTTTATTGCAGAGGTAAAATGAGGAAACTGAGGCAAGTATAAGAAAATGAGAAGCTAATTTATTCAGCTCTCCGGTGAGGTTCTGTGGTCCAGGGAGGGGCCAAAGAAGTCACGCCCAGCTGTTTAGGTCATGGGGTTTTATGGGGAGGGAAGGCAATTGATTGGCTATTGGGGAAACAAAGCAAAGGCAATTTTATTGGCTATTAAGAAGCAGGAAATACCTGGATCTAGTGGTCACGGGTAGGCAGGCGGGACCTTGGGTAAGTGGGCCTTCTGGGGGCATACAGAGCAGACTGCTACGGGGCAGGGTCTGATGGGGCTTCTTTAAAAAATTTTCCTGCAGGATTTATCAACAACGGGCTGGGGGTTGAATGCATAATTTAGTGCTGAATGTGGGCTTGGGTCTGGCATGCGGAGGCAGGTGCGGGGAAGCCATGCGGCAAGGCCAGATAACGAGCTTGGGTGATGACGTAGTTATCAGACGCAGAGAGAGATGGATGTGTCTGTTTAACCCTCTGCAAGGCAGCCGGCCTTACATTGGTCAAGAGCATGGGGGCCTCAGAAAAGGTCAGAAGCAAGTTCAAATTCCTATACTTTGAATTTCTACTTCATGCC
>NW_022447228.1:0-2158 GCF_009761245.1 Sapajus apella | reverse complement strand
AAAGGAAATTACTAACCAATCATAAAGAGCAGGGAGTTAAATATTTACAAGGACTCACAATATTAACAGACTCCCTTTCCCAAAAACACATTCAGCATATGAAAGCTCTGCATCCTTAGTAGATGAACACTGTAATTTCACCAAAAAAAAGAGGCAACCTCTGGGTCCACGTGTGACCTCTGCTGCAGAGATCTCACTGAAGCGGACACAAGAGACCCAGCTCAGAAGGGGCCCCTTCCAACTCCACCACCTTCTCCACGGCTCTCGGCAAGTTACTGGACCTCTTCCTGCCTGATTCCATCCCTATAATGGGACCAGAAATGGCATCCACCTAGCAGATTTATTAAGAGGATGGAGGGAGTTAACATGGGCAAGCCTTAGAATAGAGCCCAGCACATGGTAAGCACTACGTGAGCCACTATTGTTACTGTTGTTTCTGGTTTTATTATTTGGTCAACAGGGATTAAATGTCATAGAGGTATCATAAGCAATGTTCAACCCAATTGATCATATGTTTCAAATACGAGAGCAAAAAGAAACATCTCTTCACTTTTTATTATTAAATGATCTTCCAGGAAATTATACTTATTTAAAACCCACTGTTGAACACTGAATGCCAGGTTTCCCAGAGGACACACTATAAGCCAATGTTCCTACCCTCTAGGAGCTTACAGTAGAATTGAGAAGACAAAAATGCACACACATGAGAAACCATACCATAGGCAACTATGGCAAGTGCCCACCAAGATGCCATAGCATTTCTTTTTAATTGATTTATAAATAACAAGAAGTACTGAGTAGGTTAGTAAGTGTTCTCACAATTAAAAAAATGGTAAGCATGTGAGGTGATGAATATGTTAATTAGCTTGATTTAATCATGTCACAAAGTATACACATATCAAAGCATCATGCCTGTACACTGCAAGAATATATAATTATTATTTTTCAGCAATACCTTAATAAACCTGCGGGGATCAGGGGAGGGAGATGTGTTGAGTAAGCAAGTTGATTTCAGCCTAAAACAAAAGACCTCATGGAGATGGGATTCATGTTGGGCTTTGGAGGATGGGCAGGACTGAGAGAAAGGGAGCTTTGAGGATAGGGGATCCTAGGAATGGCGTGAGCAGAACTGTCGAGGCTATCCTGAATTTAAGATGAGAGAGTGGGGTGACTAAGAGCCTCAGATCTCAGTCTTGGGCTACCACGTCCTGGCTGAATGACTGTGGGTCGGTTCCATAAGCCTCTGTGGGCCTTAGTTCCTAGTGCTGGCTGGCATCGGCATTATTCTGAAGAGTAAACAAGATAAAGCATGTAAGGAACGCACAGGGAGAACCAGGCATCACCAAGTATCAAGCAGAGCTAAAAGACTCATCTGTCTGCCAAGAGACCCACCTGTTTGCAGAAGAAGGCTGAAATTGGAAAGCAGTGTAAGACCAAGTTGGAAATTTACAAAGGAGGGCTGTAGGGAGCCCAGACTTCCTTCAGGGAGAGATCCGAGCCCCCTGGGAGGAGTCATTTTAATGGCGGCCTCTCTGAGCAGCCCGCACACACACAGCAAGGTGGGAGAGTCTGGGAAAGGGGGTCCAGGAGAGGGTGCCAGAGGCTCCATGTGAGTGGGAAAGGCTGGGCGTGGACACTCACCATAGGGATGGAAAAAAAGAGTGAGGATAAGAGAGCGGATTAGGTGGCGCCAAGTGTGGGAGAAAATGAGAGGAGCTAAAAATGCACTCCGCTCATGCAATGGGGTTTCCTGGAAGAGGTGCTAGAAGAGACAGGGCATTTTGGAAAAAATGGGGAGATCTCAATAAAGATTGTCATTAGCTACCTTGTACCATTGCTCATTTCTTACTTTTGAGAAAAGCACACGCTTATATAAAATGTCAACATTGGAGGAAGCTGGACGAAAGTTACATGGGGAAAACTCTGTGCTTTCTTTGCAAATCTGTGCATTAAAATTATTTCAAAACACACAAAAAACTCCAGGTCTATTTGGGTGACTTATCACATCATCAGTGAAGAGGGAGGCCAGGCAAGCAGCAGTTTGGAGGTAGATGGAAGCTCACTGAGCAGCTTAGAAGGCAGCATGGCTGATGGGAAGACCAAGGCCATGCTCACACCTTGACTGCAAGAGCGACCTTGTAACCCATATCCAGCCATG
>NW_022447227.1:0-2158 GCF_009761245.1 Sapajus apella | reverse complement strand
TTCTGTAATTTTTAGACACAGACTGCAATATCGGTAGTTGAAGAGGATCTAAAACGATTACAGCTTAAGCTAAGAGCCTCCATGTCCACTAAATGTAACCTGGAAGGTAGGTTGCTTCTTGAGAAGAAATTGCTATGTATTGGAACGATGCAAAATTGCATTAGATAGATAAAGAGTGGTTTCCTGCTTTCATACTTCTCACTCCTCTCAGCACCAAACCCCCAACCAAGTTCTCAAGTTCTTGTGCACACACATAGGGCTCAAATATTTTATCCCTTACAGACCAGATAAAGAAATTGGAAGATGACCGCAACTCACTGCTATCTGCCAAAGATGGACTGGAAGATGAGTTCAGAACCCTGAGGCAGAAAGTGGAGATTCTGAATGAACTGTATCAGCAGAAGGAGATGGCTTTGCAAAAGTAAGATTTTCATCATTTACTGTTCACTGTCATGTGTCTAAATAAAAGTGTACTAATATAAACAATGTTATCTTTTTTAGGATTACTTATACTTTTTTCCATCTCTAATTAGTAGAAATTTGTCTGTCTTCCTATCTGCTTTGTTTCTCATAACCTGCATTTTTCTTTCCTTTCTAACCAGTTTTCAGAAACTGTTGCCTGTAATTCATGTAAGGGGGAGCAGTTGACTGGTACTGACAGTTACTGCTGTGAAAGTGCTTCTCTTTTGAAGATCTGTCCATGCCTTTTCTGTGGCTCCACCGCTTATTTCACTTTCCTTTCTTTGTGGTCAATTATATAATTTCCCTTAAAAAGTCTGAGTGATTTGTATGACGTGTTTTAGTAGAATAAACACTTGAAAAAAGGAAATTTTACTTATTAAAGTACATTAAGTTTTGGACTTCACAGAGTCAAATATTCAGACTAAATGTAATTTTGGCAAAGATGAGGAGTTTTGAATATAGAACTATTTGGTGTATATATTTAGATACTAATCTTCTGAAATACACATCTCAAATTTTGAGCTAGGTATCTTTTGAAAACTATATTTTTATAATTCAAGTTTTTTCTCCACAAAAACATCTGAATTCTCTAAAAATAGATTGTCTGTGGCAGATACTATTTGTGTTTGCTCTTATATTTTACTCTACGGTGTATATGGCAGTGTGTGAGAAGACCTCACTTGCTAAGCAAATTTAACCTTTTAAAATGCTTAGTCTGCTACTGCCGTATGCCATTAAACATTAAAACTATACCATTAACTTTTTCTCTAATTCTTTGCTCACCAAGCAGCTGTTTAGATTTTCCAGATTTTGCTCAGGCCAGCTCTAAATGCCTGTCCTGTTTCAGAGAGACATTCCTCATTTCATTACTTTTAAAAAAAGAGCACGTCTCTGCCTCCAGTAGTAATGTGAATTACTTAAATGGCAACTGTTTTTCTTCATGATCCAGTTAACCAATTATGTGCCACAACATTCATTCAGTCTCCATGTGTGTTTTGTACTCTGTTGTCCACCCTTAAAATCACTGTGTGTGTTCAGGATCTTGTCATCTTTTATGCCAGTCCCCTAGCTAATCGCCTATCTATCTTCAGTCTTTCTTATACATCTGCTTCCAAATTCTGATTGTCTCTATAGCTGCTAGAGTGAACTTTCTAAAATACAAGTCTGTCCATGTCATTATGTGCTTGAAATCTATCAAGTATGCTCCATTCCCTTGAGGGTCAATTCCATACTCCTTAACAGGTACAGAGGCCACTTTCCCCTCAGCCAGCCCTGAGCTGCCTCTCCAGGTGCACTTCCTGTGGTTTCTCCTGATGCTTCTTGAATTGTAGACACTCAACAGTTCCCCATGCCACTCCAAACTTCTTTGTCTTTATGTGTGCTGTTTTTTCTGCAGTAAAAATGTCCTTTATTGTTTCTGCCTGGCAGTCACCTACCTACTGACATGTTCATGCTCCTAAAAATCTTTTCTGGAGTGAGTAGCATAAATAAATAGGTAGCTACACAGACTGAGCACTCATTTGCTTCTTAAATGTAATTCCTAAAATATATTTGAGTTTAAATCTACATATTGGTATCTGCTCTTTATTTGATGGCCTGTTCTATGTTCCTTTTTCCTTTTTTGAATTGTTAGAGTATTTTAAATTCTTCTGCTCTTCTCTATTTAAGCTTGGTGGTTACAAGCTGTTCTAATTGT
>NW_022447226.1:403-2159 GCF_009761245.1 Sapajus apella | reverse complement strand
TTCATTATTTACTTTTGTCAGAATATACTTAAAAATAATAATTTCTTGGGGAGAGATCCAAGATGGCCGTTTAGGAGCAGCTCAGGATTGCAGCTCCCAGTGAAAGCGCAGAGGGTGAGTGGACGCCGCGTTTTTATTGCCCACAGACTAGGAAATGCCCGGGCAGAGGAGCTCCACGGTCGCCAGCGCGGCTGTTTCGGCCAGCGCCGGCCAGCGCCGCTGCTTTGCCCCGCGCGGCTGCTTTGTCGGCGCCCCGGAGCCGCGGTTCTCTGTACAAAATACACCGGTCCGGGGGCGCTTTTGGCTGGCGATTGGAGCCATGGGAAGTCGCCCATATGCTGGTTCAAAAAGGGGACTGAGCAGAGAACCAGGACAGTAGATTCCAGGGCAAAAAAAAAAAAAAAAAAAAAGCGCCACAAACCTCAGTGCCGCTGTTTAAGCCAGCGCAGTGAGTGGCGCAGGGGAAAACAAACAGACCCCGGCGCCTCTTCAACAGGCGACTGGAACACCAACTTAAAAAAGGCTCTGAGGCAGGGAGCCAGGCGATCAGGCTCGGCTGGCCCCACCCCCACAAAAGAACAGCAACCAGAAACTCTGGATTGAGAGTTTCACAGCAAGCGCAGCTGAACCCGGGACGGTCCAGCTCTGTGGGGGAGGGGCGTCCGCCATTACCGAGGCAGCCCGCCGTTGCCAAGGCAACCCGCCATTGCAGAGGCAGCCCGCCGTTGCCAAGGCAACCCGCCACAGCAGAGACTCCGCCCCAACAGAGGCGGGCCACCATCGCCAAAGCAGTTCTAACTACACCCATATAAACAGGACTGCAGGGAAGCTCACTCGGCAGCGGGGCGGAGCCCACAGCAGCTCAGCAAAGCTGCTATAGGCCGACAGTGACTAGGCGGCCTCCTTGCTGGGCTGTGCAGGTCTGAAGGAAAAAAAAAAAGAAAGCGGCAGCATAACGGAAACTCATAAATAAACCCCTAAATCCCTGGGACAGAGCACCTGGGAACAAAAAGCAGTTTATGAGTTCAGCTGCAGCAGACCTAAAAGTACCTGCCCAGCAGCTCTGAATGAACAACAACAGAGCTCACAACTCACCATTTGAGCTCCTATAAAGAAAAGACCGTCTCCTCAAGCAGCTCCCTGGCCCCTATATATCCAAAAAGACACCTCATAAAAGAGAGATCAGATTGACACTAGGCGGGTATCCGTCTGGGACAAAGATAGCAGAAGAAGAAAACTGGTAACAACCCTTGCTGTTCAACAGCTGCTGCAGGTGAACCCCAGGCAAGCAGGGCCTGGAGTGAACCTCAGCAGACCTACAGCAGAGGGGCCAGACTGTCAGAAGGAAAACCAAGAAACAGAAATAACCTCATCATCAACAAACAGAACGTCAATCTGAAAGATTTGAGACCCAATCTGAAAGCCAGCAACTACAAAGTCGACAGGTGGATAAATCCTTAAGGATGGGAAGAAACCGGCGCAAAAAGGATGAAAACACCCGAAACCAGAACACCTCTCCTCCTAAAAGGGATCACAACTCCTCACCAGCAAGGGAACAAGGTTGGATGGAGAACGAGTGTGATGAAATGACAGAATCAGAATTCAGAAGGTGGGTAGTAAGAAACTTCTGTGAACTTAAAGAACATGTTCTAACCAAATGCAAAGAAACTAAGAACCTTGAAAAAAGATTTGACGAAATGCTAACAAGAATGGACAAAATAGAAAGGAATATAAGTGAATTGATGGAGCTGAAAAA
>NW_022447226.1:0-303 GCF_009761245.1 Sapajus apella | reverse complement strand
ACCTAATCTACATTTGATAGGCATACCTGAATGCGACGAAGAGAATGAATCCAAGCTGGAAAATACTCTTCAGGATATTATCCAGGAAAACTTCCCCAACCTAGCAAGGCAGGCAAACATTCAAGTCCAGGAAATACAGAGAACACCACAAAGATATTCGTCAAGAAGAGCAACCCCAAGGCACGTAATCGTCAGATTCACCAGGGTCGAAATGAAGGAGAAAATACTAAGGGCAGCCAGAGAGAAAGGTCGGGTTACCCATAAAGGGAAGCCCATCAGACTCACAGCAGATCTCTCAGCAGA
>NW_022447225.1:0-2160 GCF_009761245.1 Sapajus apella | reverse complement strand
ATATTTCCAGCCATATACAGGCATATAAGAACTAGCACTAACACTGCGTTTAAAAGACAGGAGATTCGTCTAATTCAAACTGTTCCTCTTTGTGTTCATTGAACTTAGGAAGTTCCATCTATGTTTAGATTCAGCCATTTGGAATAACGTTTCTTCTAAAAGCTTCCTTTGCATATTCCAGAGTGAATGGGAGTATAGGCTGTAGTGAGAATTATCTTGCTCTAAAACACAAGCGCATATATCTATCAGAATGGTTGTCAAGCTGCACAGTCAAATTACAGAGTTAAACTGATGTGTGTGTGCAGCAGTTCTGAAATCCTTTCTTTGGAGAATCTGTAAACAGATAATTCCAGCCATATACAGGCATATAAGAACTAGCAGTAAGACTCCGTTTAAAACAAAGAGGAAACGTCTATTTGAAACTGCTCTGCTTTGTGTTCGTTGATCTTAGGAAGTTGCATCTATGTTTAGATTCAGCGATTTAGAAACACGTTTCTTCTGCAAGCTGCCTTTCGATATTCAAGAGTGATTGTGAGTATAGGCTGTGGTGAGATATATCTTGCTCTAAAACTAGAAAGTAGCTATGTATCACAATGGTTGTCAAGCAGTACAATCAACTTACAGAGGTAAACTGATGTGTGTGTGCAGCAGTTCTGAGATCCTTTCTTTGGAGAATCTTGAAACAGATAATTCCAGCCATAAAGAGGCATATAAGAACTATCAGTAAGACTGCGTTAAAAACACAGGAGAAAAGTCTATTTCAAACTGCTCTGCTTTGTGTTCGTTCACCTTGGGAAGTTGCATCTATGTTTAGATTCAGCGAGTTAGAAACACATTTCTTCAGAAAGCTGCCTTTCGATATTCCAGAGTGATTGGGCCTATAGGCTGTAATGAGAAATATCTAGCTCTAAAATAAAAACGCAGCTATCTAGCAGAATGGTTGTCAAGCTGTACATCAACTTACAGAGTTAAACTGATGTGTGTGTGTGGCAGTTCAGAAATCCTTTCATTGGAGAATCTGAAACAGATATTTCCAGACATATACAGCCATATAAAAACTAGCTGTAAGACTGCGTTTAAAACACAGGAGAATCGTATATTTCAAAGTGCTTTTCTTGTGTTCATTCACTTTGGGAAGTTGCATCTATGTTTACATTCAGCGAGTTAAAAACACGTTTCTTCTTAAAGCCGCGTTTGGATATTCCAGAGTGAATGGGAGTATTGGCTGTGATGAGAAATATCTTGCTGTAAAACAAAAACGCAGCTATCTAGCAGAATGGTTGTCAAGCTGTACAATCAACATACACCGTTAAACTGATGTGTGTGTGACGCAGTTCTGCAATCCTTTCTTTGGAGAATCTGGAAACAGATAATTCCCGCCATATGCAGGAATATAGGAAGTAGCAATAAGGCTGCGTTAAACCACAGAAGAAACGTCTATTTCAAACTTCTCTGCTTTGTGTTCGTTCTACTGAGAAAGTCGCAACTATGTTTAGATTCAGCGAGTTAGGAACACGTTTCTTCTAAAAGCTGCATTTGTATATTACAGAGTAAATGTGAGTACAGGCTGTAATGAGAAATATCTAGTTCTAAAACAAAAACGCAGCTACCTAGCAGAATGTTTGTCAAGCTATAAAATCAACGTACACAGATAACCTGATGTGTGTGTGCAGCACTTCTGAAATCCTTTCTTTGGAGAATCTTGAAACAGATAATTCCAGCCATGTACAGGCATGTAAGAACTATCAGTAAGACTGTGTTTAAAACACAGGAGAAATGTCTATTTCAAACTGCTCTGCTTTGGGTTCGTTCACCTTACGAAGTTGTGTCTATGTTTAGATTCAGCGAGTTAGAAACAGGTTTCTTCTATAAGCTGCGTTTGGATGTTACAGAATGATTGGGACTATAGGGTGTAATGAGAATTATCTTGCTTTAAAACAAAAACGCAGCTATCTAGCACAATGGTTGTCAAGCTGTACAATCAACTTACACAGTTTAACTGATGTTTGTGTGTGGCAGTTCAGAAATCCTTTCTTCGGGGAATCTGAAAAATATATTTCCAGACATATACAGGCATATAAAAACTAGCTGTAAGGCTACGTTTAAAACATGGTAGAATCGTATATTTCAAAGTGCATTGCTTTTTGTTCCTTCTCCTTA